>NW_020947271.1:0-24670 GCF_900497805.2 Vombatus ursinus
GGGCGGCAGATGTGTACGGGGAGGGCGGTACATGTGTACGGGGAGGGTGGCAGATGTGTATGGGGAGGGTGGCAGATGTGTACGGGGAGGGTGGCAGATGTGTACGGGGAGGGTGGCAGATGTGTATGGGGAAGGTGGCAGATGCCTGCAGGAAGGAATGGGAGGGTCCCATGCCCTACCCCCCCCAGCTCCATCACCTGTGGCACTATCTCCCTGGCAACCTCGAGGGCCCTGTGGTAGGCAGCGGTGCCCTCCTGGTTCTGAGGCACTGCATGGTTCACCAGCCCGATGCTTTTCGCTTCTTCCCCATTGATTCGGCGCCCGGTGAAGATGAGCTCCTTGGCCAGGCTCACTCCCACACACCGAGGCAGGCGCTGTGTCCCTCCTGTAAGAGGATGGGAGTGTTGGCCCAGGCAGGGAGGTAGAGGGGCGATAGGCCTTCATGGGCATCAATCACGGTCAGAGTACAAGGCCAAAAGCCAATCAGAAGGGGGAAGGGGATAATGACAGGCTTCCCAGAGGAGGCACATTCTAAGTCCTCCCCTTTCCTCTAAGGCGAGGTCCCACCCTTCCTCCCGATGCCAAACATCAGAGCACAAGACTGGAGCAGGTGCCAAACACCTAACCAAAGACTGCCTGATTCAGGGTAGGGGAATGGCAGAAACAGAGGGAGAATGTGGCCACCCCCTGGAGTCATGGAGATGGGGTTGGGAAGGCTTGGGGCCAAAAGTACCTGCCCCTGGAAGGAGTCCTCGACTTGTTTCTATCAGTCCCATGATGGCAGAAGAAGCTGTTTAAACAGGAGACATTGTGAAGGTCTCCTCCCATCCTCTCCAGGCCTCCTCCCACTTCTGCCCTTCTCCTAAGCCCTTTACCCACCAAAGACTCAAGCTCTCCTGTGTCCTGTGGGACAGTGTGGAGGGAGGCTGCAAAATATGGCAACCCCTCCATCCCAGACACTCTGACATCTCTCTGCCTCCTTTGTCTGTCATTCATCCTCTCCCCCAGCCACCCCACTCCCCCACTCCCAAGGCAAATCTTCCAAAAACCAGTGTCTGTCAGCACAAAAGCCAAACTGTTCAGCCGGGCATCCAAGCACCTCTGCAATGAGAATAATTCACTTTTTTGTAATGCTTTTCAGTTTACAGAGTGCTTGGCTTGGGGACCCTATCATGCAGAGTATGCAAGAATTATTATCTCCAGTTTACAGATCAGGAAACTGAGACTTGTCAGTGACTTGTCCAGGGTCACCCAGCTAAAAAGCAGAAACACAATTTGAATCCAGGTCCCCTGACTCCCAAGTCCAATGATTGAACTGATATTATGAAAAGAGTCCTGGATTTGTAGTTCAAGGTCTTGAATTCAAACCCAGACTCGTTACTTCCTCCTAGCGTGTGCTCTTGGGCAAGATTTCACCTCCCTGGCCCTCAGTCTTCCCATCTATAAAATGAAAGGGGCTTGGATGAGTTGGCCTCCAATGTCTCTTCCTGCTCTCCAATGAGGATCCTATGACCCTATTCTTTCATGAGAACCCTTTAAGAACATTTCTTCGGTGTCCTGGGCTCTGGGGCGGCCGCCAGTCTAGGAAGCAAGGGTCCCCCCTCAGAATCATGTTTTTAAACACATAAAAGACATGGGATGACAAAGGAAGCCAACTGTATTGAACTTTAAGTATCAAAAATACACACACACACAAAAGCAAGACAATGGATGCCCAGTTGGGTCTTTTGTTTGTATCCACAGGGCTCAGCCCAGTGCCTGGTACATAGTAAGTGCTTTAAAAAAGGCTTTTTCATTTATTCATTCCTTTGTTTACTTGTTCATTCATTCATCCATCCATCCATTCCTCACACTGCCTCTCAGCAACCTGACCTTTTCCATCCCCCCCACCACACACACAGTAGCACCAAGGACAGCGCCTTGCACATAGGAGAAAGTGTTTAATACTTTCTTCATGATTCCATGGTCTCTACCATGACCTCTCTCCACTCTGACAAGGCTGGCGTCCTTCTTGGGCCCTGCTTATTCCAACCTCCCTGGCGTGCCTTCCCCTCACCCTCTGATGTTGCTGTACAAAAGACCTGGTCAAATCTCAACTCTTCCATTCACTGGCTATGTGACCCTAAGGAAGTAACCTTTGATGTCTGGGTCTCAGTTAACTCATCTATACAGTGGGGAGAAAGAGAACATGATTTAGAGCCAGAGGACCTGGGGACAAACCCAAGTCACTTCATCCTCCTGGGTCTGAGTTTCCCCTTTGGTAAAATGAGGTGGGTCTAGATGGCCTCTGAAGGCCCTTTCAGCTGTAAATCTAGGACTCCCTGACCCCAGCTCTCCCGGAAAGCCTGCCCATACAAAGCTCTCCTTTCTTCCAAACTTGTTACTCGGGGAAGAGAAAATTCCAGCTTTCTGGGAATCTCTTCCCCTCCCCCCCCCCACTCCCCATCTCACCTCCCTCTCTGATGACAACATACCTGCCACACGGAGATCACAGGCCAAGGCCAGCTCAAGACCCCCACCCAGAGCAAATCCATCGATGGCTGCAATGGTAGGCGCAGGGAATGTGGCTGGGGGGACAAGGAGAGCATGCTAGGATACAGCCTGGAACCCAGGGCCTAGCCAGGGAGATGGGACAGGATTTGATGCTGTCCCTAACAGAAGGACCCAGCCCAAGGATCCCAGGACTCAGTCCAGCACAGCTGGCCTCAGGATAGCACTTGGGAACACTGCTAAGCCTCCCTGGGCCTCAGTTTCCCTGACTCTAGGTAAATTCAGCTGAGTGAAGAAGAGATCAATTACTGATCTAAGGAAATGTTACTTCCTTGTCATCCAGTAAATACCTTGGGAGCTGCCTTCCCCCACTCTCACTCCCAACTGATGGGGTTGGGATCTGGACCCTAGAAAGGAAAAATCCTGGACTTTGCCACATGGCCAAATCTCTGGCCTGTTCGCCTGAGGCTACAATCCCATCAACTGGCCTTTCATTGTGGCTATACCCAATCTCCCAATTCTGTACCCTTAACCTAGCCTAACCCTCCATTGTCTTACTTCCCTATGGCCCCTGGCTACTTCCCACCCTTAACCCTATCTAGACCCCATTCTGGACCTCCCAGTCACTCCCATCAAGATCCTTTCTAGAAATCTCCCACAGTCTTTCTGTATCTAAGGTCTACCTTGTCTCTATTAAGGAGCTCAGATTCTTAAAATCTAGCCACTGCTCACTAATATTCAGACTCCTTAAGAGACTGACCAATATGGCAGATGTTCTAATAAACCTTGGCTGAAAGAAAGCTTGGGTTGAATTCTTTCAGGGAGGATCTGTGTGTCATGATTTTGGGGTTCCAGCATCCCTAAACCTCTAGGCCTCATCAGGAGAGCTTTCTTCAGTTGTCAGTGGAAGAGGGATCAGCCTGGCTCTGCTTAGCCCCAGAACAGTGTGGGAGGGGCAATGAGCTGTCCCCTCAGGAAGTGGGGAGAGGGGCCAGGCAGCTACTTGTTGGTATGTGATCTTGGGGACTCTTCCAGGGTACGAATTGGACCAGAGAGGCTCCTTCTAACTCTCCATTAGTGTGACGCCTAATTGCTCTTCCACATGTCAGCCTTCCAGACACGTGGGAGCACATGGGATGGTAGACTTGGCTGGGCCCTTGGGACCTGCTCCTGCCCCCTCCAGTCCTCCCCTTAGCTTTGGCTCTTACCAATCTGGCTCATCAGACTCCGGAGTTTGTGCACAAAGGCAGCCACCTCGGCCTCACCCATTTGTTCTCTTTCTTTCAGGTCAGCACCTGGGAGAGGCCAGAGCACATTGGGGGGGATCAGGACCAGGCCTCCTTGGCACCTAGAGAGGAGGGAGCCTGGCTAGGGGAGCATCCCTGAGGCTTGGTGGCACTCTGACCATGCCTGGATCAGGGAGGCTGCAAAGGGGCCTATTGGGGTGGGTTGGAGGAGGGGCCTCTGTGATGGCCCAGTTTTTTGGCTCCCCATCTGCTGTCCCACCTCCCACAGGAGGCAGTAGGACACAGTGGAAAGAGTAGTAGATTTGGTGTTGGAGGACCTGGGTTCAAATTCCACCTCATGATCTTATTATGGTGTGACCCCAGACAAGTCACTTCCCTTCCCTGTAAAATGAGGGGGGCTAGCCTCTGAGGTCCCTTTCAGCTCCAGCTCTCAGCTCCTAGGATCCCTGGGGCTCCTTAATCCAACAACGAGATCCAGCAAACACTGAGCAGGAAAGCCAGGGAGCAGGGAGGAGCAGACACCATTCTCAGCCCCTTTCATTGTGTCCCAGACCAGGGAGGCAGCAAGTCCCAGCTGGCCCATGCTGGAGTCCTGACACTCAGTGAAGCTGCTGAAAGCCAGGCCCCAAATTTGGGCTCGCACCCATGCCAGCCTCTGTCCTCCTTGCAAGCAGCCTGGGTGTGTGTGAACAGGAGGGCAGGGTGCTTTGACCCAGACTGCAAGGGACAGGGGGAGCTCTGCCTGGGGGAGGCAGTGATGAAATTGAGGGTGACCTCTCAGGCAGGGAGGAAGTCACCTCTCACAGGGCCAGGGAGGAGCCCAGTCTGGGTTGTGAGACACCCCTCGCTACTGCACCAGGTCACATCAAGTCTGAGGGATACCTGTGGTATCTTCCTAAGAGAACAGAAGCTGCTGAAGGGCAGAGGCCACCTTGGTTTTTGTCCTGTATCACCAGTGCTCAGTACACAGTAGGTGTTTAATAAATGCTTACTGGATTGGATTGGATCTCACTGCCTTCTGCTCTGGTGAGAATCTTGGGGGGGGGCGCGCCAGCAAGGAAGCCAAGGGCATGGGGACCCACACTTGGAGGTGTCCTTGGACGCCACTCACCTGCACAGAATACTCCCTTGATGCCACTCTTAAACACAACAACTCGGATACTCTTGTCGAGGCGAAGCTCATCCAGGGCATCTGACAACTGGAAGAGAGAAACAATCTGGGTAAGAAGCAGGTGAAAAGGACCTGGGCATAGGGGCAGCTAGGTGGCGCAATGGATAGAGCACCAGTCCTGAAATCAGGAGGACCTGAGTTCAAATCCGACCTCAGACCAAACACTTGACACTACTTGCGTGACCCTGGGCAAGTCACTTAACCCCGATTGCCTTAAAAAAAAAAAAAAAGAAAAGGGCCTGGGCACCCCTGCTAGGCCCAGGGAAAGGAGGAGCCAAGGACGGTTGTGGGGGAGGGGGAGAGGGAAGAAGGAATCTGAGTAACTTCTCCTTTTATGCTGTCATTTCTATGTGCACAGTATACAGTAACTGGATCTGCATAGTTATATTCAGATTGTGTTTCCCCCCCCCATTTAATCATAAGTACCTAGAGAGCAGGGACTGATTCTGCCTTCTTTTATATCATCCCAGAGCTTAGCACAGTGCCTGGCACCTAGTAAGCTTATCGAGGGGAAGGCAGCTGGGACGGTACAAGAACTTGCTGCCACATCTCGGACCTGAGCCCAGCAGGGCCTGAGAAAACAGAATGCCTGTGTCTAGACTGCACCAGGCCCTGTCTAGAACAGTAGAAGCAGGCAGAACTTTTCTTGAACTGGGAGAAGTCAGAGTCACCTTCAGCACGAAGGAAGGCCCTGAGAACAGAATGCCAGGGAGCATACTATAATGATTCAGGAGGTTTTGTCTTCCAAACACACACGAGGTGTTTCAGACAAACCGACCTCTTCACTGCTTCCAGAACTTGGCATTCCTTCTGCCTTTGTTCTAGTGATGACTGGACCACACTCCCTCCTCACGTTGGCCTCTTTTCCAAGATCAGCCAGTGCCTCTGACATAAGACCTTCCTGGTACCCCCAGTTGTTACTGTTCCCCCTTCTTAAATATTTTTGCCATCATCTGTGTACTTGTTTACCTTCCTAACAGAATGTAAGCCCCTGGAAGGCAAGGAGTTGTTCATTTTATCTTTGTTTCCCCAGGGCCTAGGACAGTCCTTTCTATACAGCAGGGGCTTAATAAATGCTTACCGAACCAAATCAAATTGAACATATTAGGAGTTCTCCAAAGGCTTCCCAATCAGAGTCCCAAGACTGGGCTGGAAGGGATCTCAGAGGGTGAGGACAGTCTAGACCTGGCTGAGGATTTCCTTGGCAACATCTCCAAGTGGCCATCCAGCCTCTGCCCCAAGACCTCCAAAAAGGGGAAAGCCACTATATTCCACTAAGGAAGCAGTCATTCCCCTTTGGGATAATACTACTTCCCCTTCTTTGGGTATCTTTAAGCAGAGGCTGGGTGACCGCTTTTCAGGTCTGTCACAATGGGGATTCCTTTTAGATGTGAGTTGGACTCAAATGGATGCTCTCCAATTCTGGGATTCTACCATTTTTAGAAAGTTTTTCCTGACTTCAAGCCTGAATCTGTCTCTTTATAATTTCCACCCTTTGTGTCCAGTTCTGCCTTCTGGGGCCAAGCAGAGCAGAGCTGATCTCTTCCACCTGACAGCCTTTCAAGTCCTCTCCTAGATTCCTAGGGCCAAAGACACCCTTGGCCAAGGGTGGAGACAGGGAACACCTCTGGGTTCTGTGCGTCCTTTGGTTTCCCTCACTCTGACACCAGTCTGTGGAGTCCATTTCTTGCCTTTCTCTGCAGCAAGTCATAACTGGGCCAGGAGACGCTACTGGGGGCTGTAGGGCCAGGTTCACTCACCTCACTGACAAAGACTTTGCCCAGAGCATTTCGAGCCTGAGGTCTATTCATCAAAATTTCAATGATACCTAGAGAGCCAGGAGAGAAGATGACAGTTATCAACAGTTTTGTAAACAGTAAAAACCTCATATAGAATCATCTGTTACAGTCTTGTTTCAGTGTTTGAATATTTGTATTTGTTGAAGATTACTGTTTATTTAGATTTTGTTCAGTCTAAACCTGTAATTTCACTGGTATAGCTAGAGAACATTCACAACTGTTCCATAACTTGAGTTTCTTGACTGCAGTACTAAAGGGTTTAAGTGATTTGCCTGGGGACATACAGCTAATATGTGAAGAGGATCATAGGATCTGAATAAACATCGAGCAAAGCAGACTAAGAAGATGTGGTTAGACATAGAAGAGGAGAACAAGGCAAGATCAGTGTCACAAAGAGAGAAAGACTTCCAGAGAAAGGAGTTATGCCCTATACTATACTCATATCTCAATACTCATGTATTTTAAGTTTGAACCCACTCTTCCCAGACACCTTGTATGTATAAGGAGAAAGTGCGTCTTTGGTTTGAGGGGAGTGTTTGTATCAAATATTCTTGCTATGCCTTCTCTCTTTTCTAAAAGCTTATGGAATTTAATTGGTTGAATAACAGAGAGCACACCAGTGGGGCCTCATGATCAGTAGTACTAGAAACCCCAGACCTTTAGAACCCTGAAGGGAGCAAACAGTGAGCTCACCTCTGAGGACTCAAACTAGCAACGTGAACTCAAGTTGAAGAGAAACAACAATAATAGCTAGCGTTTATATAGCCCTTTAAGGTTTGAAAAACACTTTACATATGTATCTTATTTGAGCCTCATGACAATCTTGTGAAGTAGGAGCCATTATTATCCCCTTTTATAGGTGAGGAAACTGAGGCTGACAAAGGATCAGAGGCTCAAAAGACCATAGACCTGAAGCTGCAAAGTGCAGTGGATAAAAAACTGGGCTTGAAATCAAGAAGATCTGAATTCAAATCTAGCCTCAGACCCTTACTAGCTATAGGACTCTGGGTAAGTCACTTCACCTCTCAGTCTACTTCCATTTTCTTATCTGCAAAATGGGGATAATAGGAGCACCTACCTCTCAGGGTGGTAGTGAGGATCAAATAAGATCATAATTGTAAGGTGCTTAGCACAGTGCCTAGCATGCAGTGAGCAGTAAGTAGCCGGGTGCTACATAAATGCTTCTTCCCTTCCCTCCCCCTCCCTCTTCTCAGAATAATATTTATAAAGTAAACCAACTGTATTGAAATAGTTACCAAAATATTTTTTAAAATATGGAACCCCTGAAATCTATCTATGGATAGATTTGGAATCTATCCCAAGGGCCCTCCTATGTCCTTGGACCCCAGGTTAAGAATCCTTGCTGAAGACAGTTTACCGAGACTGTAGCATTGGGGACCTGACGAAGTCTCCCTTGCTATTCTTGGAGACAAAGAAGTGAGATGTGGGCTAGAAGACAGTATATACAGTTGGATGGATTTAGGAAATGGCTGAATGACCAGGCCCAAAGAGGAGTCTCTTTAATAGGCCAATGGCCTTACCCCCATCCTAGCCACCCTCTTTTGGGCACTTATCAATGTCTTCCCTAAATGGTGGTGCCCTGGACTGGATACATTGGTACAGATGAGCTCTGACCAGCGTCACAGGAGAGTTAGTGCCTGTCTGGGTTCCTGTAGTAGGTAACTGCTACCAAACATTTATTTACCACAATTCAGAAACGATGGAGGCAAAAATCCAGCTCTTATTATTACACTCAAGCATAGGTTTGGGCCTTAGAGAAAACCGAACAATCATCAGGATTCTAACAAGGTTTCTTAAAGGAAAAATGCAGTCAGAGACAAAATTCATTTCCATATATTGCAATCTTGACCATTCTTCTTGGGCCATCAAAGTTATAGAACTTGATCCATAATCCCAAGCTTCCTTCAATGTCATGAAAGCTGGACCAATTCTGTTAGACAGATCGACAATCTCACAGGTCCCCTACGGAAGCAGGTTTGGTCAGACAATAGGCAAACTAAACCAGGTTACAGGCTAAACAGATATTTAGAGAATTCACAATTAGGTTGATGGAGGAGGAGTCAGGAGCCTTGAGATGCTCCCACTGTTTTTTATGGAAGGAATACTTAAGATTCTTAAGTGAATTTTTATATCCCCCAGGGCAAGTTTTGGTCAGGTGAGGTAAATGTTAGCTAAAAGTTGCAAGAAAATCTAACACTCCTGTAACACCAAGGGGGAGTATAGTGGGCCAGATGGGGTTGGGATCTAGACCCCAGAAAGGAAAATCCCTGGCCTTTGCCCCAAGGCTATAATCCCATCAACTGGCCTTTCATTGTGGCTACACCCAATCTTCCAATTCTTGGTTACCTTTAACCTAGCCTTGCCCTCTATTGTCTTACCTCCCTATTGCCCCTGGCCACTTCCCACCCTTAATCCTAGCTAGGCTCCATTCTCCGTTGGCCACGTGAACCAGGTCCCTGGCATTCTATTACCTCACAGTCCCATCCCCCACCCCCCCAGGATTTGACCACTCCTAGATTTCTTCCACAGTCCTTCCGTATATAAGGTCCATTTTGTCTCCATTAAGGTGCTCAGATTCTTATAATCTAGTTACTGCTGCAAGCTCAAAGATACTCAGATTCCTTAAGAGTCTGGCTAATATGGCGGATCTTTCATAAACCTTGTCTTTGGCTGAAAAGAAGGCTTGGGTTGAATTCTTTTGGGCAGGATCCATGTGTTCTGATTCTGGGGTCCCAGCACCCCTGAACCTCAATAGGACCACCATGTTGCTGTAGTCATGCCCAACTCTCTGTGACCCCTTTTGGAGTTTTCTTGGCAAAGGTACTAGAGTGGTTTTCCAGATCATTTTACAGATGAAGAAACTGAGGTAAACAGGGTGAAGTGACTTGCCCACGGTCACACAGCAAGTTTCTGAGGCCAGATTTGAACACAGGGCTTTGTGACTCCTGGTCCAGTGCTCTACCCACTGTATCACCTAGCTGCTCCAGGACCATCATCACATATTCTTGGAAACTCTGTCCCTCTGAATGCAGTCGAGATCACATTAGCTTTCTTGCTGCCACATTTGTTTGACTCATAGTTGAGCTTGCAGTCCACCAAGATTACCAGATCCTTTTCAGACAAATTGGTATTCAGTTACACCTCCCCTATCACATACCTATGGTCTATTTTTTGTACCAAAGTATAATACTTTGCAACTTTCCCTGCTGTAAATGATATCAGAATATTATTAATTTCCTCTGATGGGTCCTCTCAGCCGGTCCCTCCATTTCTTAGCTCGGGGCATTTTCTCTATCTGTCCCCGGCCCCTCTGCCTCCTGACTTTTCAGATTTGCTTTAAGGCCCAACTAAAATCTCATCTTCCATAGGAAGCCTTCGCCAACCCCTCTTAATACTGGAGCCTTCTCTCTTTTAATTGTTTACTATTTTGCATGTATATAGTTCATTTGTACTCTTTCTGATGGCTTCTTGTCTCTCCCATTGGACTGTAAGCTCCCTGAGGGCAGGGACTGTCTTTTGCCTCTTTTTTTATCCCCAGCACTTAGCACAGTGCCTGGCACAGAGTAGGCATTTAATAAATATTTATGGACTTCTTATAGACTGACAGTGCCCAATCCAGAGCTCGGTAAAAAATTCTCAATGCCCCCTCCCCCCTCTCCTACCCAAAGTCAACAAGAGGCCTGGTGGCTCAATCTCCATAGTCTGGCCCAACCCAACCTACCATGCCTTAACTTCTCCTTATAAAGTACCCTTCTCTCTAGCCCAACTAACTTCCCTCACAGTCCAACCTCTCTGGGCCTCACCAGTAATCAGGAGATGCCACAGGACACCTGGAAAGGGGTCACCAGGCCCAGGGCAGCCACAATAAAATCTGCTTAATCAATCAATCAGCATCTATTAGGTGCCTACTGGGTACAATTCAAAGAATTCCATGATCATCAGATTTAAAGCTGGAAGAAGTGGAGGGGGGTAGTGATGTGGATATTGTAATCAGGAGTCTCAGGTTCAAATCCCAGTGCTGACATCTATTAGCTGCATGCCCCTACAGGCCTCTCCCAAGACTGATGAGGCTCTGGTCAGGACCAGGCCAGCCCTCTTTCTGCCTTACAACTAGGATCCTACAGGTTCCTTCCTAATCAGTTTCTGCTGGATTGAACTGGAAGGTCTCAGAAGGCAGAGGCTACATCTTCCTCTTCCTTGGGCCCTAGCATCTAGCCCAGCACCATGTCAGACCCAATTGGAGTACTGGCTCAATTCTGGGCAACATATCTGAGGAGGAAGAAGAGAGTAAGCTCCCTGAGGGCAGGGGCTGAGTGATTTTTGTCTTTGTACCCCGCACCCCCCACATACACACCCCAGTTTAGCAGTGTCTGCCCTGTGGGAGAAGCTAAGCTAATAAACACTGAATTGAAAGGAGCTGAGTAAGTTGAACACCCTGCCAGGAGGGCACCCAGCCTGATGAGTGAGGGGACACAAAGAGTCTGGGCCACAGGAAGATGGTTTAAACTGAAGAATATGGGAGTAGCCCCCACCCTCAAGGCCTCAAGGCCACATGTGACCTTCTAGGCCCTCAAGCTCAGCCCTCTGACTGAATCCAAACTTCACAGAACAAATTCCCTTAATAAAAGGATTTGCTCTGTAAAACTTAGACTCAGTTAGACAGCCACACCCAAGGACCTAGAAGGCCTCATGTGGCCTCCAGGCTGTACTGTAGGTTCCACACCCTGATAAGCCTTCAGACTCAGTGAGGGCTGTGGCTTGGATTAGATGGGGGCAAAGTTAGGTGAAGGCAAATTTAGACAGGATACAAGAAAGAGCTTCCTAATAATTACAGATGCTCCAAAGTAGAATGAGCTATCTTTGAAGATAGTGAGTTCCCTATCACTGGAGGGATGCAAACCAAGACCAGATAACCACTTGTTGGGTAATAGGGCACAATGACATAGTGCCTATGTGCCAAGCACTGTGCTAAGTACTTTAAAACAAAACAACTCATTCAATCCTTACTACAACCCTGGGAGGTAGGTACTAGTATTATCCCCATTTTACATTTTACATTTACAAAAAATTTTACAATTGAAGAAACTGAGGCAGACAGAGGTAAAGGGACTTCTCCAGGGTCACAGAGCAAGTAAGTGTTTAGGGCCAGATTTGAACTTAAGTGTTCCTGACTCCAGACCTGGTGCTCCATCCACTGTGGCGCCCTCAGGGGCCTCCTATCAGGCCCTTCCATTGCTGAGCTGTTGAGATAGAGAAGGCAAGGAGTCCAATTCTTGTTCCTCATTTTCCCAGCAGCTCAATTCAAAGCTGTCCTTGTATTAGCCAACACCAGAATTTGGAGCCTGAAGTGCAGAGGCTCCTGAGTTCTCTCAAAACAGCATGGCAATAGCCCAGAGGCTGGATTATTCTGTCTCTCCCCACCGCACCCATCCTCCTGCACCAGTAAAAGTGATCTTCCTAAAGGCCAGTCTGACCATGTCACCCCCTAGTCCAGGGGTGGGGAAGCTGCGGCCTCAAGGCCACATATGGTGGGCCACACTTGAGGACCCAGAGGATCATAGGTGGCCTTGAGGCCGAAGGTTTCCCACCCCTGCCTTAGTTTATAAACTCCAATGGCTCCCTATCCCCTCCAGGATCACACAGAAAATTCTGGTTGTCCTAACCTTCTTAACTTGCCCTCCCCTCACCAGTCTTCTTTTTTTTGGTGAGGCAGTCAGGGTTAAGTGACTTGCCCAGGGTCACACAGCTTGTAAGTGTCTGAGGCCAGATTTGAACTCAGGAAGATCAGTCTTCCTGACTCCAGGCCTGGCGCTGGCTCTGTGGTGCCACCCTGCTGTCCCACCTCAGTGCTTACAGACTCTTAAGCCCAATTCTCTGCCTCTCTTTATGGCCAGCCAGAATCAGTCTCTCCCTAGCAGGGTCCAGAGGAACAAAAGGTGCTCAGTCAACTTTCAAGAGGCAAGGGGTAATGCAGAGGAGAGTGTTCTGGGCTTAAGAATGAGAGAGACCTGAATTTGAATCTGGATCTCAGATGCTTCCTAGTTATGTGACCCTGGGCAAGGCAGTTAACTGCTCTGTGTCTCAGTTTCCTCACCTGTAAGATGGGAATCATAATAATTTCTACCTCACAGGGTTGTTGTGAGGATCAAATGAGTTAACATATGTAAAGCAAAGTTCCTGATGCCAGGTGTCACCCACTTGCCACCTAGCTGCAGGGTCTTTTTTTTTTTTTTTAAAGGGGGAGGCGGGGGTAGGGGGTGGGGATTAGGAAAGGTCTCTGGTAGAAAGGTAACCGCAGCAGAGTCCAGAAGAAATTTTTCCCAAAAACAATAAGGAAGGCAGAGGATGAGATAGATAGCTAGCGATATAGAAACAATGAACATGAGCCTGGACAGGCTTCAGAAGAGAATGGAGGTCAGAAGGGCCTGGCGTGCTATGGTCCAGAGTCAGACTCGGCGGAATGACTTGAACACATCTCGCCTGTATTCCTGGACTTTGAAACCAGGCCTTCTCCGCTGCTTGCTCTTCCTGGTTTTTTCCAGCAACAGCACCTGGTGTGGGTGTCCTGTCCCTGGGTCATATCAGATCACCAGAGAATATCTCTCTCCCTCCTGCAAGGCCTTGCCTCCCCTCATCCCCACCACTGGTGAGGCCCTCTTGCAGCCTCCGAAGAGTGCTGGTGGCTGGTCTTCATTCCCGTCCCGGGGACCTTCTGGACCTCAAACTCATGTCATCCACTCCCTTCACCGTTTACCTTACTTCCCCCCATCTACTTTTCAGCTCCCTTTCCTATGTTGTGCTCCTCATTCTGCCATTCAGTTACTGCAGGAGCTCTGGCATTGGGCACCTGGCACTGTGATGAGAGGGTGGGGGAAGACAGTGCCTACCCTCAGGCCTCTCCCAGACTCAGAGGAAGATAAGACACCCACTGATAAATAAACCCACTGGGAAGAAAACAACAGCTGACTTTTATACAGGGTTCCACCAACTCAGGTTCCCTCTTTCTTTCCACCCTCTCCCCCAGGTAGGTAGGCTGGCATTCTAACTTTATTACACTATCGGAGTAATTCAGTACCTATTTTATAGAGGAGGCTCAGAGAGGAACCCAGGTCATCTCCCCACTCACTATTCAGAGTTCTCCTCCCACAGCCTAACCCTCGGCCTCTGGGTGGGAGGGCATGGTGCCCAGCAGCGGGGGAGATACAAAGTCTAACACACACCACCAGTGTAGTCAGCCTCCAGTCAGGCTGCTTTGGGAGGTGGGGACTGCCCTTCCCCCAGAACAGGAATTTGGAGGCTCAGTCCCCGAGGGCAAGGTGAAGCCCAAGGCAGCTGCTTGGGCCAATTGGTGGCAAGCTGGGCCTCAGAAGCCCTGGCACACCCCAGCTCTCCCTGACCCTCCAGCCCTCTGTGAGGGCTGCCCCTGCCCACCACTCCTCCCCCAGGGCTGTGCAAACCTGTGACTGATATTCTTCAGGCCTAGGGCTCTAGTCACTGCCCAAAGAGGGGACTTGGGACAGGGATGCCAGGGGTATCCAGGCCATTTGGGATGGCACTGAGGGAGCAGACTGGGGTCCAGAGAGGACACTTTCTTGGACAATGTTTAGAATAAGGAGGTAGGAGCTGGAGGAGATACATCAGGCCAGAACATGTAACAACAAGGAATGTCCTTGAGAAAGGCCTTAGGACACAAAATATCTAAGCTGAGAGAGGTAAAACAAGGAATGTAAGAACTGGGAAGGGTTCTTAAGATCGAAAATGTCAGAGCTGGAAGGGATCTGGAAACATGAAGTGTCAGACCTTGGAAGGGCCTTTGAACAGGTCCTTAGAAGGTGACAACTAGCAGGGGCCCTAAAACAGATGTCTGTCAGAGCTGAGAGGCACCTTAGAACAGAGAATGTTAGAGTTGGGAGGGAGCTTAGAACAGAGAATGTCAGAGCTGGGAGAGGCCTTAGAACAGAGAATGTCAGAGCTGGGAGGGAGCTTAGAATGGGAATGTCAGAGCTGGGAGAGGCCTTAGAACAGAGAATGTCAGAGCTGGGAGGGAGCTTAGAATGGGAATGTCAGAGCTGGGAGAGGCCTTAGAACAGAGAATGTCAGAGCTGGGAGGGATCTGGAAACATGAATTGTCAGACCTGGGAAGGGGCCTTAGAACAAGGAATGTGTGGCCAGGGCCTTAGGAAAGACCACATTAGGACACAGAAAGCCATGTCCTCACTGGGAAGGGTACAAATCCTGGGAGCCAGGAGAGGAGGTCCTTGCCACACGGCACAGAACGTGAGAACAGGAGGTTGTCAGAGCCAGAGTGGCCTGAGGGGATACAGAATGTTGGGATACAGTGTTCGAAAGCACAATGCTACATACAGGAAACACTGTTACAACACAGAACGTGCAACGCGAGATCTGGAAGGGCCCTTATCCGCCATCTGGGCCAACCCGTTCACTGGGGTGAGCCCCGAGAGGGGAAGTAGTTTGCTCAAGGTCACACAGCGAAGACCAAGGGCAGAGCAGGCCGACCTCCGGGCTCCTTCCAGGACCCCAGGACCCTGGGGAAGTCTCAGGGAGAGGGTCAGGTCAAAGGAACAGATTTCCAAAGGAAGGGAATGTTAGCGATCAGGTGGCTAGCTAGCGAAGTTCTGTTTCACAGAACAGGAAACTGAGGCCCACGGAGGGGACGGAGCACGACGTTCCCCTCCCCCGGCAGGGGGGCAGACCCTGCCCACACCCGCGGGCGTGGGGGGAGTGTCGCCGCGGGGGCGGGCGCTCTCACCTGCATCCCGGTCCCCTCGCAGGGCGCCCACCTGGATCTCCGCGCCCAGCGCCGCGTCCCGGGAGGCCCAGGCGCGGGCCGGGCTCCAGCCGGGGCCCCGGGGGCCCAGGGGTCGCAGCACTCGGGGGAGCGTCCTCAGCATGGCCGCGGCAGCCACATGGGCAGGGGGGCGGGCAGGGGCAGCGGCCCGAGGACTCCACCTACGGGCAGCTATGCAGCGGCGCACCCAGGCGGGCGCGCCAGGGAGGGAGGGAGGGAGGGAGGGGAGCGTCGGTGGGACCTCTGGACACACCCCTTTGTTTTCCAGAAAAGGAAACCGAGGTCCCCAGAAGGGCAGGGACTTCCCCAAAGGGCCGCCCAGGCCTTGGATCCGGAGGCGCTGCGGCGCTCGCCGGGGTACGAGGTTCGGCGGCTGGCTCTCGGGCCGGCCTCCGCTGCTTAACCGGCTGCACCCTTCCCGGACCTCCACCAGCACGAATTCAGGGCCAGTGAGGGCCTGCCAGAGACGCCAAGGCCGAGAGGGAAGCGATCTCCACCCGCAGGGAGCTTTCCTTCTAAAGAGAAGGCCCCCAAGTCTCTGGCCCTCGTCCGCCACTGTCCCTTGGTTTGTCCCAGCGCATACCTCCAGAATAAACAGAAAGGGGATAAAAGCCCTTCTTGGGATCTCTTGGCCCATGGGGTGGGAAACCTGAGGCCTTGAGGCCACATGTGGCCTTATAGGGCCTTGGGTGCGACCTTTTGACTGAGCCCTGGCCTTATAGGGCCTTGGGTGCAACCTTTTGACTGAGCCCGAGTTTTGTAGAACGAATCCTTTTATTAAGGAGATTTATTCTGTGAAGTTTGAATTCAGTCAAAGGGCCACACCTGAGGACCTAGAGGGCCACATGTGGCCTCAAGGCCGAAGGTTCCCCACCCTCGTCTTGGCCCCTCCTGTTCTAATTCCATTATTCAATCTCAATCCCGTCATAGGAGCACCGGTATTCAAAGCCAGGTTCCTGGACTTTCCCCTGTGACACTATAACCCCATATGGGGGTGGGGTGGAAGGAGTGAACGCCAGGCCTACACATCCTGAGCAGGATAAAGGGCACGTTTTGGCCCCAACTTCCACGGTACAAAATGAATTGATCTTTTCCTCCAAGGCCTGTCTCTGCAACTGCTCCCTCCATCAGGTCTTCCATGATTGGCTCTGCAGATGAAAGAGAGCTTTCCCTCCTCAGGAATTTACTAGTTGTGTGACCCTGGACAAGTCATTTAACTTTTCAGCCTCAGTTTTGTCATCTGTAAAATGAGCTGGAGAAGGAAATGGCAAGCCACTCCAGTATCTTTGCCAAGAAAACCTCAAATGGGGTCACAAAGAGTCGGACGCCACTGAAATCAACTGAACAACAACCTACAGTCACCTGAAGTCATGGGTTGTATCTCTGGCTGCTCTCTGGATACTCTTCTGTGAGCTTCTGGTTTTGTTAGTTCTGGATAGCCCAGAGTATCACTTAGTCAGTAGGGAGATGACTGTAAGATACTGTCCAAACCACCAGATGGCGGTCTAGCTCTTTGAAAGTAACTTACTGCTACCATTCCTGAGAAGGCTCGAGCTTTCTCGGGTGTTGTGAATGGATGATTGAGCTGACATCCCAGGTTCGATAGATTTTTTTTCATTCAATTTTATTTCTTTTTCATGATCAAATTCAGTTCAATAGATTTGAGGCATTATGATCAAAACATCCCCAAAATTAACAAAAATGTGAAACCTTTCTTTTATTAACTAGCTTGAACTCTCCTTTCCCATTCACTGGAATCACCAAGTCAATTAGAACCCCAACACCTCCCCCCCCCACACAACTGCTAGCATTTATGTATCGATTTAAGGTCTGCAAACTGCTTTTACACTTGTTATCTCATTTAACACTCACAACAACTCTGAACCCCAAATTCATAGGACTGAGGATTTCCCCATTAATAACTATGTGATGATTAACGCAATCATAGCGCTGGAAGAAGCTGAAATAAACACAATAAAACAATACTTCCAATAGCAAGCTGCAGCCTGGGCTTATTTGCCACCCCCTCCCATCCGCCAATCCTTCTTCCCAGCTGACTTGAGGGGAAATAAAAGGGTTTTTGTTGAGGTGTTGAATCTTTTCAAGTCATGTAGGACTCTTCATGACCCCATTTGGGGTTTTCTTGGCAAAGATACTGAAGTGGTTTGCCATTTCCTTCTACAGCTCATTTTACAGATTAGGAAACTGAGGTAAATAGTGTTAAGTGATTTGCCCAGGGTCACACTAGTAAGTAGTTTCTGAGGGCAGATTTGAACTCGGGTCTTTCTCACTCCAGGTTCATCACTCTATCCCCTGTACCACCTAGCTGTCTTTTTGAAGGGGGTCAGGCAGGTTTAAAAGTAATGGGCATTTCACTGTTGGGCTCCGAGAAAGCAAGGGGAGAAGGAAACAGAGGTCGAAGGATATGAAGAGGCAATTTTAAAAAGAAAAGAGCCAAGCTATCAACAACCATATGACAAAATGCAATGTGAATATGAGAATGCAAATTATGAGAAATAATGAGAAATGCAAATTAAAACAGCTCTGAGGTTCTGCTTCCTACCCATCAGATTGGGAAAGATGACAAAAAAGGAAAAATGACAATTGATGGAAAAGCTGTGGGAGGATAGGCACATTAATACACTGTTGGAGATGTGAAGTGATCCAAATATTCTGAAAAGCAATTAAGAACTATACAAATACCCTTTGATCCAGCAATACCAATAGTCAATAAAAATATATTAAGCATCTACTATGTGCCAGGCACTCTGCTAAGTGCTGGGAATACAAAGAAAGGAAAAAAAACAGTTTCTGTTCTCAAGAAACTCAGAGTCTAATTTGGGGAGACAATATCTAAACCATTATGCATTTTAAAAAAATAGTATTTTTTCCAGTTACACGTAAAGACAATTTTCCCCATGCATTTTTATGAGATTTTGAGTTCCAAATTTTTCTTCCTCCCTCCATCCCCTTCCCCCTCCCCAAGACAGCAAGCAATCTGATATAGTAAACCATTATGTATTAAGCTATATGTAGGATAAATTTGAAATAATCAAATGATTATTTCCATCAGATATGGAAAGCCATCAGATGATAGCTTTCCCAATCCCCCTTAATTCTTAACATAGCTTAAATGGTTTAATAATGGTTTATATCTTAGTAATGGCTTCAAGTCCCAACTAAAATCCTTACTTTCCTATAGAAGGAAGGAAATCCCTTCTAGTAGAAGGTAGGGATTTTAGTTAGGACTTGAAGGAAGCCAGGAAGGCCAGGAGGAAAAAATGAAGAGGGAGAACTTCCCTGGTATGGGAGACAGTGCTGAGTCAGAAGAGTGAGAGTCTTGTTTGACCAGAAACACAAGGAGACCAAAGTCAGTGCACTGAAGAGTCCCAGATGGGAGGGGGGGGGGATATAAAATGCCAGAAGACTGGAAAGATGTAGAGGGCTCAGAGCCTTGAACACCAAAGAGAGGATTTGATATTTAATCCTGGAGGAATTAAACTATCCTTCCAGTGGAGAGTAGAAGAAGCCCCTAGTGTTTATTGGGTAGGGGATGACATGGTCAGATCAGAGTTTTAGGAAAATCACTTTAGCAGCTGAATAAAAGATGGACTGGAGTGGGAAGAGACTTGTGGCAGATAGACCAACCAGAAAGCATTTTAATTATCCGAGTGTGAGGTGATAAGAGTCTGTGCTAGGGTGGTGGCAATTTCAGAGGAGAGAAAGCACATTCAAGAGATATGCTGAAGGTAAAATCAACAGGCCTTCAAAAGAGATTGAATATGAGGTGAGAGGAAGGAGTCCAGGATGACCCCTAGGTTGTCAGCCTTGGTGACTAGCAGGATAGTGGTAATCAGTCTTCCACTGTAATAGGGATATGTAACCCAAAGAGATCAAAGGAAAAGGGAAAAGACCCACATGCACATCAATATTTACAGCAATTCTTTTTGTTGCAACAAACAATTGGAAACTAAAGGGATGTCAATCAGTTGGAGGACTGGTTGAATAAGATATGGTGTATGAATGTCATGGAATGCTCTTACATCATTAGAAATAACAAAAAGGATAGAGTCAGAGAAAGTTGGGAGGGCTCATATGAACCGATACAGAGGGAAGTGAACAAAACCAAGAGAACAATTTATATAGTAATGGCAATATTGTAAAGACAAATAACTGTGAAAGATTCATGATCCAAGATCAATGACCAATTACAACCCTATAAATTCACAGAGGAAGCACACCTCCCACCTCTCTTCAGAGGTGGGGATAGGATAGCCCAGAAGAAAGATGTGCACTATCAGAGGTGGTCAACGGGTGGGTGTGTTTTGAGTGACTATATTTGTTACGAGGAAGAGTTTTTTACTTGGGGGAGAGGGGAAGAGGAGAAGAGTGGTGAGGGAGGAGGTAGCGAAAAGGACACTTTAACAAAAAAAAAAAAAGGAAATTTAGGAGAGAGCCCAGACACACAAGGAAATTTTGCAGCTACCATGTTAAATGTGAACTGTACAACAAATGGAAATAATAACAGCACCTGCCCCACAAGGTGGTTGTCAGGATCAGATGAGATAATGTACATGGAGTGTTCTGCAAACCTTGCCATGCTCTATAAACATTTAAAAGAAAACATGGAGTTGGAATTCCATTTGACAGAACTGACGGCAGTTCCTAGTTTCAGCATTGCTGGGCTTGGTCGTTTTCCACTTTCTTTCCAGTCTACTCCCATCTGGTTCACATTGCATATACCAGCTAGCCTGCAGCTGGAAAGTTTATAGTATATACCCTAAGGAGGCTGAAGAGAGAAAAAAGCCCTATATACATTCAAATATTCAGGGGAGTATTTTTGAGGGTGGCAAAGAGGTGGAAGCAACGTGGATGCCATTGATTGGGGAAATGGCTGAGCCTCTGGTGGCCCATAAATGTATTGGAATATTACTGTACCATAAGCAATGTCAAATGGGAGGAATTAAGAACTTGGGGAGGGATCCTTTCTGAATTACCTCTATGAACTGATGCTGACCTAAGAAAGAACCAGGAAAACAATATACTGGAACAACTATGACAATGGAAAGAAAAAGAACCTGGAAGAAGTTGGTTCCAGAGAAGAGTAAATGCACCTCCTCCTGTTCTTTGCAAAGGTGAGGAATGTGAAAAATGATTTCTCTTGGTAATCTGTAACTTGGAGACTCAGAACTCCACCCAGTCTTCTGCTTCAAAGTGCTTCAGAAGGACATCACTGATAATGAGATTGCATCGAATCTTCTTATCCTGGTCAAACCCCACCCAAACCTGAATTGATTTTATCCTACTCAGGCTTGGATGGAGACAGATACTACTGCCCAGATAGATGGAGGCTGGGAGTGGTCTGGAATGATGGTGGGTTGATATGAGTTCTATATAATGTTGAAAGGGTATATAATGTTTACCCCCAAATCCCTTTCGAGCCAGTTCTAAACTGAATTTTGGACTGAATTCCCATGCAATGCATGTCAAGCCAGCTTGAGAGAAATTCAACCATGGACATATGTACCCCAATTTCATTTGTCTTTTTGTTAGATAATAAATTGGGGTTTGTGGGGTTCATGGGGTTTGGGGTTCACAGGAACTGTGGGTATGTGGCATGTTACCTCCACAGTTGATTTGTGGGTTATTTTTGCTGAACTGCTTTTTTTCTTTTTCCATCTTTCTTACAGGATGTAACTTGCTAGAGGGGGATGAAGGATGGATAGATTCAGAAATAAAGGGGATATAGTACATCTTACAAAAGACAGTAATAAAATATGACTTAAAAAAGAACAGGACATCCCAGGCTAAATTTATTTTCATTTTTGACAGTTACAAAATGCTATAGTCAAGCAATCAACTAGCATTTGTTAAGCTCCTACTATGTGCCAAGTGACGAGGATACAAAAAAGGCAAAAGACATCCCCTGCCCTCAAGGAGCTCATAGTCTAGTAGGGCAAGACAACGGGAAAACAGCTGTAGACAGGATAAATTGGAGACAATTAATAGAGGGAAGACGGTAACAAAGAGGGAATTAGGAAAGGCTTCTCCTAGAAGGTGGAATTTGAGCTGAGACTTGAAGGAAACTCAAGAAAAGGCAAGAAGGAAGAGGGAGAGGGGGAGGAAGGAGATTGCTCCAGGCACAAGGCACAGCTAAGGAAAGTGCTTAGTCAGGATAAGGAGTGAGGGGTTCCCAGAACTGCCAGAAGGCCAGTGTTACTGCATCACAGACACAAGGTGGGGGTGAGGGGAGTTATAGCTCACACAGATTTTAATGAAGTATTTGATAAACATAGTTTCTTTCATGCTATTCTTATGGAAGAGATAGAGAATTATGGACTAAGTCAGGGACTCAACCTTTTTGGTGTCTTGGACCCTTCTGACAGCCTGGGGAAACCTATGGACCCTTTCTCAGAATGATGTTTTCAAATGCACAAAATAAAACACATAGGATTACAAATGAAACCAATTATATTGAAATGCAACTGTCAATTTCTTTAAAAAATCCACCAGCACCAGGTTAAGAGCCCCCGGGCTAGAGTTAGACCGAATGAATGAATGATTTCTTTTTTCTGGTATGGAGGCAAGCTTGCAGGTGCTTCACCCACCTAAGTGAGAGAGTTATAAACAAACAGGAACAGGAATTTCTTGCAGAGGGGCCCTGGCATTTGAACAACACCTCCAGGGGATGGGAGAACACCCAGGAGAGGAGGAAGGAGAAAAAGAAGGAAAGAGGAAGCATTAATGACGTGGAAGAGCCCTCTTGACCCCTTTGCTGGGTCTGTGAATGATGCGGCCAGAGGAGGTCCTAAGCAAGGTGGACCTGCCAGAAAGGAGGCCTGCTTGACTTTCTGACTCTCGGTCAACCCTGAATTTCTTCTCCTCGCAGGGGCTGCCACCTAGGGTGATAACTCTGAATTTGGAGAGCCATACTGGATCCTGGGGAGCCCGAGGTCCACCAAAGAGGGAAAGAGAATTGTTTTGGTTGTTTATGGGTTTGGGTGTGAGTCATATGCAATTTCTTTTGTGTGTAGGGGGGTGGGAGATGGGAGGACCAGTAAAATGCCTTTTATATTCAATATTTTGTTAGTCTGAGTGCGTGCCTGATCTAAGGGATTTTCGAGACCCCAGCAGAGGAAACTCCAAGGCATGAGCCATAGGATTATTATTGAGGAACCTTCTGGAATAACACTAGGCTGTGTTAGGCGTGATCTCAGAGTCATGGCTGTAGGACTGTACAGAGGGAGGGAAGGCATTATTGCTGTACCTTATCATTACTCTAAGGTGCTGGTCAAACCAGAGGCTGAGCGCCAGCTTACACTTGAGCGCCCCATGACAAGAATGATCTTTTTCTCCCTCTAATCTCTCTTCTGCCTGCATGTCCACTTGTCAAGATCTACCCATTCTTGCCCAGAGGCGCGTGGCATTCAGGTCTCAGCTTTCTGCAATCTCACTTGAGACCTCGTCCCTCAACTGGAACTGTCCTCTCCAGAGTTACCAATGATCTTTTCATTGCCAAAGCCAATGGCCTTCTCTCTGTCCTCTTCCTTCTTGCCCTCTCTGCAGCCTTTGACACCATTGATCACTCTCTGCTCCCGAATATTTGCTGCTCTCTGGGTTTTCCAGACACTGCAGTCTCCTGGTTCACCTCTTGCCAATCTGCTTGCTCCTTTTCAGTTACTATTGTGGTTCATTGCTCGTGTCCTGGCTCCTGTCCCTGGGTCCCTTTGTCTTATATCTCTGTGTACTCTCCCATGCTGTTCCCATCAGCTTTGATGGACTTAATCATTATGTCTATGTACATGCCTCCTTTCTCTCTTCTCCCTTTGCTCTTCATGCTAGAGAGAATGACCTTGAGATTGAAAGGACAGAAGAAAATGGTTAACAGATCTGAAGCCATGAGCCTGCAGATTCAGAGCAGAAGAGAGCTCTTATTTTATGTCCAGTTCCCTCATTTTATGGATGTGAAAATGGAGCCCAGGAGAAGGTAAGTAACTTGCCCAAGGTCACATTACTAAGTGTCTAAGGCTGGATTTGAATTCAGGTCTTCCTCACTCCAGGCCCGGCTCTCTATCCACTGTGCCACCTAACTGCCCCACTGGATAACACACAATTTGAAATTACAGGCAGCTTGGTAGCACAGTGGTTAGGTCATTTAGCCTCAGGAGGGCTTGAATTCAAATCTAGCCTTAGACACTTGTTAGCTATAAGGTGGCTAGGTGGTGCCATAGTTCATACAGTGCTGGGCTTGGAATCAAAAAAACTCATCTTCATAAGTTCAAATCTGGCCTCAGACACTTGCTGCATGACCCTGGGCAAGTCATTTCTCCTGTTTGCCTCAGTTTCCTCATCTGTAAAATGAGCTGGAGAAGGAAATGACAAACCACTCCAGCATCTTTGCCAAGAAAACCCCAAGTAGGGTCATGAAGAGCCAGATACGACTGAACAACAACTAACTATAATGTGCATGAATTGATTCTAAATTGATTCCACAAATTGATTCCAGGAGTGGGGTGCTGGAAGTGAACTCCTGAGTAATTTGGAAATAGTAGGGACCATGTAGGATTAGGGGAAACAGTAGGTGAGGAGAATGGTGTTCTCCTTATTGTGACTACCATTGGATGGTATGGAAAAGTGAAAGAAGATAAGGACTGGGGAGCTGGCCTGAGAAGAGTGAAAGGTTAAGGGCTACAATACCAGAAAATGTCAGCCTTGGAAAAGATGGCTCTGTGGCCAGGGAGAACCCCCTTTACTTGCTTTATGCCTGCAGTGATCTTGGAAGGTTGAACACCAGCCTTAGACTGGAGGATTTATGGGGTGGGGAGTGATGAGGTGGAGAAAAACAGTAGGCATGGCTCTCCCACCTCCATGAGGACAGAAAAGATGAACACCAGGGAGACAAAAGCAAACCCAGGGAAAGTTAGCTCAAGGTTTGAACTCTCCATGTGTGTCTAAAGACATTTGTCTGAGTCTGCTATTAGATTATATGTATGTCAATGAATTAAGGGTTAATTTGACTTCTTCCTTTAGCAAACTGCCAAGCACAAAAAACCTTGAGGGGGAAAAAACCCCCACCTCTCTGGCTGGTGTGTGTGTGTGTGTGTGTGTGTGTGTGTGTGTGTGTGTGTGTGTG
>NW_020947272.1:0-24729 GCF_900497805.2 Vombatus ursinus
GGGCGGCAGATGTGTACGGGGAGGGCGGTACATGTGTACGGGGAGGGTGGCAGATGTGTATGGGGAGGGTGGCAGATGTGTACGGGGAGGGTGGCAGATGTGTACGGGGAGGGTGGTACATGTGTATGGGGAGGGTCGATGTGTACGGGGAAGGTGGCAGATGTGTACGGGGAGGGTGGCAGATGTGTATGGGGAAGGTGGCAGATGCCTGCAGGAAGGAATGGGAGGGTCCCATGCCCTACCCCCCAGCTCCATCACCTGTGGCACTATCTCCCTGGCAACCTCGAGGGCCCTGTGGTAGGCAGCGGTGCCCTCCTGGTTCTGAGGCACTGCATGGTTCACCAGCCCGATGCTTTTCGCTTCTTCCCCATTGATTCGGCGCCCGGTGAAGATGAGCTCCTTGGCCAGGCTCACTCCCACACACCGAGGCAGGCGCTGTGTCCCTCCTGTAAGAGGATGGGAGTGTTGGCCCAGGCAGGGAGGTAGAGGGGCGATAGGCCTTCATGGGCATCAATCACGGTCAGAGTACAAGGCCAAAAGCCAATCAGAAGGGGGAAGGGGATAATGACAGGCTTCCCAGAGGAGGCACATTCTAAGTCCTCCCCTTTCCTCTAAGGCGAGGTCCCACCCTTCCTCCCGATGCCAAACATCAGAGCACAAGACTGGAGCAGGTGCCAAACACCTAACCAAAGACTGCCTGATTCAGGGTAGGGGAATGGCAGAAACAGAGGGAGAATGTGGCCACCCCCTGGAGTCATGGAGATGGGGTTGGGAAGGCTTGGGGCCAAAAGTACCTGCCCCTGGAAGGAGTCCTCGACTTGTTTCTATCAGTCCCATGATGGCAGAAGAAGCTGTTTAAACAGGAGACATTGTGAAGGTCTCCTCCCATCCTCTCCAGGCCTCCTCCCACTTCTGCCCTTCTCCTAAGCCCTTTACCCACCAAAGACTCAAGCTCTCCTGTGTCCTGTGGGACAGTGTGGAGGGAGGCTGCAAAATATGGCAACCCCTCCATCCCAGACACTCTGACATCTCTCTGCCTCCTTTGTCTGTCATTCATCCTCTCCCCCAGCCACCCCACTCCCCCACTCCCAAGGCAAATCTTCCAAAAACCAGTGTCTGTCAGCACAAAAGCCAAACTGTTCAGCCGGGCATCCAAGCACCTCTGCAATGAGAATAATTCACTTTTTTGTAATGCTTTTCAGTTTACAGAGTGCTTGGCTTGGGGACCCTATCATGCAGAGTATGCAAGAATTATTATCTCCAGTTTACAGATCAGGAAACTGAGACTTGTCAGTGACTTGTCCAGGGTCACCCAGCTAAAAAGCAGAAACACAATTTGAATCCAGGTCCCCTGACTCCCAAGTCCAATGATTGAACTGATATTATGAAAAGAGTCCTGGATTTGTAGTTCAAGGTCTTGAATTCAAACCCAGACTCGTTACTTCCTCCTAGCGTGTGCTCTTGGGCAAGATTTCACCTCCCTGGCCCTCAGTCTTCCCATCTATAAAATGAAAGGGGCTTGGATGAGTTGGCCTCCAATGTCTCTTCCTGCTCTCCAATGAGGATCCTATGACCCTATTCTTTCATGAGAACCCTTTAAGAACATTTCTTCGGTGTCCTGGGCTCTGGGGCGGCCGCCAGTCTAGGAAGCAAGGGTCCCCCCTCAGAATCATGTTTTTAAACACATAAAAGACATGGGATGACAAAGGAAGCCAACTGTATTGAACTTTAAGTATCAAAAATACACACACACACAAAAGCAAGACAATGGATGCCCAGTTGGGTCTTTTGTTTGTATCCACAGGGCTCAGCCCAGTGCCTGGTACATAGTAAGTGCTTTAAAAAAGGCTTTTTCATTTATTCATTCCTTTGTTTACTTGTTCATTCATTCATCCATCCATCCATTCCTCACACTGCCTCTCAGCAACCTGACCTTTTCCATCCCCCCCACCACACACACAGTAGCACCAAGGACAGCGCCTTGCACATAGGAGAAAGTGTTTAATACTTTCTTCATGATTCCATGGTCTCTACCATGACCTCTCTCCACTCTGACAAGGCTGGCGTCCTTCTTGGGCCCTGCTTATTCCAACCTCCCTGGCGTGCCTTCCCCTCACCCTCTGATGTTGCTGTACAAAAGACCTGGTCAAATCTCAACTCTTCCATTCACTGGCTATGTGACCCTAAGGAAGTAACCTTTGATGTCTGGGTCTCAGTTAACTCATCTATACAGTGGGGAGAAAGAGAACATGATTTAGAGCCAGAGGACCTGGGGACAAACCCAAGTCACTTCATCCTCCTGGGTCTGAGTTTCCCCTTTGGTAAAATGAGGTGGGTCTAGATGGCCTCTGAAGGCCCTTTCAGCTGTAAATCTAGGACTCCCTGACCCCAGCTCTCCCGGAAAGCCTGCCCATACAAAGCTCTCCTTTCTTCCAAACTTGTTACTCGGGGAAGAGAAAATTCCAGCTTTCTGGGAATCTCTTCCCCTCCCCCCCCCCACTCCCCATCTCACCTCCCTCTCTGATGACAACATACCTGCCACACGGAGATCACAGGCCAAGGCCAGCTCAAGACCCCCACCCAGAGCAAATCCATCGATGGCTGCAATGGTAGGCGCAGGGAATGTGGCTGGGGGGACAAGGAGAGCATGCTAGGATACAGCCTGGAACCCAGGGCCTAGCCAGGGAGATGGGACAGGATTTGATGCTGTCCCTAACAGAAGGACCCAGCCCAAGGATCCCAGGACTCAGTCCAGCACAGCTGGCCTCAGGATAGCACTTGGGAACACTGCTAAGCCTCCCTGGGCCTCAGTTTCCCTGACTCTAGGTAAATTCAGCTGAGTGAAGAAGAGATCAATTACTGATCTAAGGAAATGTTACTTCCTTGTCATCCAGTAAATACCTTGGGAGCTGCCTTCCCCCACTCTCACTCCCAACTGATGGGGTTGGGATCTGGACCCTAGAAAGGAAAAATCCTGGACTTTGCCACATGGCCAAATCTCTGGCCTGTTCGCCTGAGGCTACAATCCCATCAACTGGCCTTTCATTGTGGCTATACCCAATCTCCCAATTCTGTACCCTTAACCTAGCCTAACCCTCCATTGTCTTACTTCCCTATGGCCCCTGGCTACTTCCCACCCTTAACCCTATCTAGACCCCATTCTGGACCTCCCAGTCACTCCCATCAAGATCCTTTCTAGAAATCTCCCACAGTCTTTCTGTATCTAAGGTCTACCTTGTCTCTATTAAGGAGCTCAGATTCTTAAAATCTAGCCACTGCTCACTAATATTCAGACTCCTTAAGAGACTGACCAATATGGCAGATGTTCTAATAAACCTTGGCTGAAAGAAAGCTTGGGTTGAATTCTTTCAGGGAGGATCTGTGTGTCATGATTTTGGGGTTCCAGCATCCCTAAACCTCTAGGCCTCATCAGGAGAGCTTTCTTCAGTTGTCAGTGGAAGAGGGATCAGCCTGGCTCTGCTTAGCCCCAGAACAGTGTGGGAGGGGCAATGAGCTGTCCCCTCAGGAAGTGGGGAGAGGGGCCAGGCAGCTACTTGTTGGTATGTGATCTTGGGGACTCTTCCAGGGTACGAATTGGACCAGAGAGGCTCCTTCTAACTCTCCATTAGTGTGACGCCTAATTGCTCTTCCACATGTCAGCCTTCCAGACACGTGGGAGCACATGGGATGGTAGACTTGGCTGGGCCCTTGGGACCTGCTCCTGCCCCCTCCAGTCCTCCCCTTAGCTTTGGCTCTTACCAATCTGGCTCATCAGACTCCGGAGTTTGTGCACAAAGGCAGCCACCTCGGCCTCACCCATTTGTTCTCTTTCTTTCAGGTCAGCACCTGGGAGAGGCCAGAGCACATTGGGGGGGATCAGGACCAGGCCTCCTTGGCACCTAGAGAGGAGGGAGCCTGGCTAGGGGAGCATCCCTGAGGCTTGGTGGCACTCTGACCATGCCTGGATCAGGGAGGCTGCAAAGGGGCCTATTGGGGTGGGTTGGAGGAGGGGCCTCTGTGATGGCCCAGTTTTTTGGCTCCCCATCTGCTGTCCCACCTCCCACAGGAGGCAGTAGGACACAGTGGAAAGAGTAGTAGATTTGGTGTTGGAGGACCTGGGTTCAAATTCCACCTCATGATCTTATTATGGTGTGACCCCAGACAAGTCACTTCCCTTCCCTGTAAAATGAGGGGGGCTAGCCTCTGAGGTCCCTTTCAGCTCCAGCTCTCAGCTCCTAGGATCCCTGGGGCTCCTTAATCCAACAACGAGATCCAGCAAACACTGAGCAGGAAAGCCAGGGAGCAGGGAGGAGCAGACACCATTCTCAGCCCCTTTCATTGTGTCCCAGACCAGGGAGGCAGCAAGTCCCAGCTGGCCCATGCTGGAGTCCTGACACTCAGTGAAGCTGCTGAAAGCCAGGCCCCAAATTTGGGCTCGCACCCATGCCAGCCTCTGTCCTCCTTGCAAGCAGCCTGGGTGTGTGTGAACAGGAGGGCAGGGTGCTTTGACCCAGACTGCAAGGGACAGGGGGAGCTCTGCCTGGGGGAGGCAGTGATGAAATTGAGGGTGACCTCTCAGGCAGGGAGGAAGTCACCTCTCACAGGGCCAGGGAGGAGCCCAGTCTGGGTTGTGAGACACCCCTCGCTACTGCACCAGGTCACATCAAGTCTGAGGGATACCTGTGGTATCTTCCTAAGAGAACAGAAGCTGCTGAAGGGCAGAGGCCACCTTGGTTTTTGTCCTGTATCACCAGTGCTCAGTACACAGTAGGTGTTTAATAAATGCTTACTGGATTGGATTGGATCTCACTGCCTTCTGCTCTGGTGAGAATCTTGGGGGGGGGCGCGCCAGCAAGGAAGCCAAGGGCATGGGGACCCACACTTGGAGGTGTCCTTGGACGCCACTCACCTGCACAGAATACTCCCTTGATGCCACTCTTAAACACAACAACTCGGATACTCTTGTCGAGGCGAAGCTCATCCAGGGCATCTGACAACTGGAAGAGAGAAACAATCTGGGTAAGAAGCAGGTGAAAAGGACCTGGGCATAGGGGCAGCTAGGTGGCGCAATGGATAGAGCACCAGTCCTGAAATCAGGAGGACCTGAGTTCAAATCCGACCTCAGACCAAACACTTGACACTACTTGCGTGACCCTGGGCAAGTCACTTAACCCCGATTGCCTTAAAAAAAAAAAAAAAGAAAAGGGCCTGGGCACCCCTGCTAGGCCCAGGGAAAGGAGGAGCCAAGGACGGTTGTGGGGGAGGGGGAGAGGGAAGAAGGAATCTGAGTAACTTCTCCTTTTATGCTGTCATTTCTATGTGCACAGTATACAGTAACTGGATCTGCATAGTTATATTCAGATTGTGTTTCCCCCCCCATTTAATCATAAGTACCTAGAGAGCAGGGACTGATTCTGCCTTCTTTTATATCATCCCAGAGCTTAGCACAGTGCCTGGCACCTAGTAAGCTTATCGAGGGGAAGGCAGCTGGGACGGTACAAGAACTTGCTGCCACATCTCGGACCTGAGCCCAGCAGGGCCTGAGAAAACAGAATGCCTGTGTCTAGACTGCACCAGGCCCTGTCTAGAACAGTAGAAGCAGGCAGAACTTTTCTTGAACTGGGAGAAGTCAGAGTCACCTTCAGCACGAAGGAAGGCCCTGAGAACAGAATGCCAGGGAGCATACTATAATGATTCAGGAGGTTTTGTCTTCCAAACACACACGAGGTGTTTCAGACAAACCGACCTCTTCACTGCTTCCAGAACTTGGCATTCCTTCTGCCTTTGTTCTAGTGATGACTGGACCACACTCCCTCCTCACGTTGGCCTCTTTTCCAAGATCAGCCAGTGCCTCTGACATAAGACCTTCCTGGTACCCCCAGTTGTTACTGTTCCCCCTTCTTAAATATTTTTGCCATCATCTGTGTACTTGTTTACCTTCCTAACAGAATGTAAGCCCCTGGAAGGCAAGGAGTTGTTCATTTTATCTTTGTTTCCCCAGGGCCTAGGACAGTCCTTTCTATACAGCAGGGGCTTAATAAATGCTTACCGAACCAAATCAAATTGAACATATTAGGAGTTCTCCAAAGGCTTCCCAATCAGAGTCCCAAGACTGGGCTGGAAGGGATCTCAGAGGGTGAGGACAGTCTAGACCTGGCTGAGGATTTCCTTGGCAACATCTCCAAGTGGCCATCCAGCCTCTGCCCCAAGACCTCCAAAAAGGGGAAAGCCACTATATTCCACTAAGGAAGCAGTCATTCCCCTTTGGGATAATACTACTTCCCCTTCTTTGGGTATCTTTAAGCAGAGGCTGGGTGACCGCTTTTCAGGTCTGTCACAATGGGGATTCCTTTTAGATGTGAGTTGGACTCAAATGGATGCTCTCCAATTCTGGGATTCTACCATTTTTAGAAAGTTTTTCCTGACTTCAAGCCTGAATCTGTCTCTTTATAATTTCCACCCTTTGTGTCCAGTTCTGCCTTCTGGGGCCAAGCAGAGCAGAGCTGATCTCTTCCACCTGACAGCCTTTCAAGTCCTCTCCTAGATTCCTAGGGCCAAAGACACCCTTGGCCAAGGGTGGAGACAGGGAACACCTCTGGGTTCTGTGCGTCCTTTGGTTTCCCTCACTCTGACACCAGTCTGTGGAGTCCATTTCTTGCCTTTCTCTGCAGCAAGTCATAACTGGGCCAGGAGACGCTACTGGGGGCTGTAGGGCCAGGTTCACTCACCTCACTGACAAAGACTTTGCCCAGAGCATTTCGAGCCTGAGGTCTATTCATCAAAATTTCAATGATACCTAGAGAGCCAGGAGAGAAGATGACAGTTATCAACAGTTTTGTAAACAGTAAAAACCTCATATAGAATCATCTGTTACAGTCTTGTTTCAGTGTTTGAATATTTGTATTTGTTGAAGATTACTGTTTATTTAGATTTTGTTCAGTCTAAACCTGTAATTTCACTGGTATAGCTAGAGAACATTCACAACTGTTCCATAACTTGAGTTTCTTGACTGCAGTACTAAAGGGTTTAAGTGATTTGCCTGGGGACATACAGCTAATATGTGAAGAGGATCATAGGATCTGAATAAACATCGAGCAAAGCAGACTAAGAAGATGTGGTTAGACATAGAAGAGGAGAACAAGGCAAGATCAGTGTCACAAAGAGAGAAAGACTTCCAGAGAAAGGAGTTATGCCCTATACTATACTCATATCTCAATACTCATGTATTTTAAGTTTGAACCCACTCTTCCCAGACACCTTGTATGTATAAGGAGAAAGTGCGTCTTTGGTTTGAGGGGAGTGTTTGTATCAAATATTCTTGCTATGCCTTCTCTCTTTTCTAAAAGCTTATGGAATTTAATTGGTTGAATAACAGAGAGCACACCAGTGGGGCCTCATGATCAGTAGTACTAGAAACCCCAGACCTTTAGAACCCTGAAGGGAGCAAACAGTGAGCTCACCTCTGAGGACTCAAACTAGCAACGTGAACTCAAGTTGAAGAGAAACAACAATAATAGCTAGCGTTTATATAGCCCTTTAAGGTTTGAAAAACACTTTACATATGTATCTTATTTGAGCCTCATGACAATCTTGTGAAGTAGGAGCCATTATTATCCCCTTTTATAGGTGAGGAAACTGAGGCTGACAAAGGATCAGAGGCTCAAAAGACCATAGACCTGAAGCTGCAAAGTGCAGTGGATAAAAAACTGGGCTTGAAATCAAGAAGATCTGAATTCAAATCTAGCCTCAGACCCTTACTAGCTATAGGACTCTGGGTAAGTCACTTCACCTCTCAGTCTACTTCCATTTTCTTATCTGCAAAATGGGGATAATAGGAGCACCTACCTCTCAGGGTGGTAGTGAGGATCAAATAAGATCATAATTGTAAGGTGCTTAGCACAGTGCCTAGCATGCAGTGAGCAGTAAGTAGCCGGGTGCTACATAAATGCTTCTTCCCTTCCCTCCCCCTCCCTCTTCTCAGAATAATATTTATAAAGTAAACCAACTGTATTGAAATAGTTACCAAAATATTTTTTAAAATATGGAACCCCTGAAATCTATCTATGGATAGATTTGGAATCTATCCCAAGGGCCCTCCTATGTCCTTGGACCCCAGGTTAAGAATCCTTGCTGAAGACAGTTTACCGAGACTGTAGCATTGGGGACCTGACGAAGTCTCCCTTGCTATTCTTGGAGACAAAGAAGTGAGATGTGGGCTAGAAGACAGTATATACAGTTGGATGGATTTAGGAAATGGCTGAATGACCAGGCCCAAAGAGGAGTCTCTTTAATAGGCCAATGGCCTTACCCCCATCCTAGCCACCCTCTTTTGGGCACTTATCAATGTCTTCCCTAAATGGTGGTGCCCTGGACTGGATACATTGGTACAGATGAGCTCTGACCAGCGTCACAGGAGAGTTAGTGCCTGTCTGGGTTCCTGTAGTAGGTAACTGCTACCAAACATTTATTTACCACAATTCAGAAACGATGGAGGCAAAAATCCAGCTCTTATTATTACACTCAAGCATAGGTTTGGGCCTTAGAGAAAACCGAACAATCATCAGGATTCTAACAAGGTTTCTTAAAGGAAAAATGCAGTCAGAGACAAAATTCATTTCCATATATTGCAATCTTGACCATTCTTCTTGGGCCATCAAAGTTATAGAACTTGATCCATAATCCCAAGCTTCCTTCAATGTCATGAAAGCTGGACCAATTCTGTTAGACAGATCGACAATCTCACAGGTCCCCTACGGAAGCAGGTTTGGTCAGACAATAGGCAAACTAAACCAGGTTACAGGCTAAACAGATATTTAGAGAATTCACAATTAGGTTGATGGAGGAGGAGTCAGGAGCCTTGAGATGCTCCCACTGTTTTTTATGGAAGGAATACTTAAGATTCTTAAGTGAATTTTTATATCCCCCAGGGCAAGTTTTGGTCAGGTGAGGTAAATGTTAGCTAAAAGTTGCAAGAAAATCTAACACTCCTGTAACACCAAGGGGGAGTATAGTGGGCCAGATGGGGTTGGGATCTAGACCCCAGAAAGGAAAATCCCTGGCCTTTGCCCCAAGGCTATAATCCCATCAACTGGCCTTTCATTGTGGCTACACCCAATCTTCCAATTCTTGGTTACCTTTAACCTAGCCTTGCCCTCTATTGTCTTACCTCCCTATTGCCCCTGGCCACTTCCCACCCTTAATCCTAGCTAGGCTCCATTCTCCGTTGGCCACGTGAACCAGGTCCCTGGCATTCTATTACCTCACAGTCCCATCCCCCACCCCCCCAGGATTTGACCACTCCTAGATTTCTTCCACAGTCCTTCCGTATATAAGGTCCATTTTGTCTCCATTAAGGTGCTCAGATTCTTATAATCTAGTTACTGCTGCAAGCTCAAAGATACTCAGATTCCTTAAGAGTCTGGCTAATATGGCGGATCTTTCATAAACCTTGTCTTTGGCTGAAAAGAAGGCTTGGGTTGAATTCTTTTGGGCAGGATCCATGTGTTCTGATTCTGGGGTCCCAGCACCCCTGAACCTCAATAGGACCACCATGTTGCTGTAGTCATGCCCAACTCTCTGTGACCCCTTTTGGAGTTTTCTTGGCAAAGGTACTAGAGTGGTTTTCCAGATCATTTTACAGATGAAGAAACTGAGGTAAACAGGGTGAAGTGACTTGCCCACGGTCACACAGCAAGTTTCTGAGGCCAGATTTGAACACAGGGCTTTGTGACTCCTGGTCCAGTGCTCTACCCACTGTATCACCTAGCTGCTCCAGGACCATCATCACATATTCTTGGAAACTCTGTCCCTCTGAATGCAGTCGAGATCACATTAGCTTTCTTGCTGCCACATTTGTTTGACTCATAGTTGAGCTTGCAGTCCACCAAGATTACCAGATCCTTTTCAGACAAATTGGTATTCAGTTACACCTCCCCTATCACATACCTATGGTCTATTTTTTGTACCAAAGTATAATACTTTGCAACTTTCCCTGCTGTAAATGATATCAGAATATTATTAATTTCCTCTGATGGGTCCTCTCAGCCGGTCCCTCCATTTCTTAGCTCGGGGCATTTTCTCTATCTGTCCCCGGCCCCTCTGCCTCCTGACTTTTCAGATTTGCTTTAAGGCCCAACTAAAATCTCATCTTCCATAGGAAGCCTTCGCCAACCCCTCTTAATACTGGAGCCTTCTCTCTTTTAATTGTTTACTATTTTGCATGTATATAGTTCATTTGTACTCTTTCTGATGGCTTCTTGTCTCTCCCATTGGACTGTAAGCTCCCTGAGGGCAGGGACTGTCTTTTGCCTCTTTTTTTATCCCCAGCACTTAGCACAGTGCCTGGCACAGAGTAGGCATTTAATAAATATTTATGGACTTCTTATAGACTGACAGTGCCCAATCCAGAGCTCGGTAAAAAATTCTCAATGCCCCCTCCCCCCTCTCCTACCCAAAGTCAACAAGAGGCCTGGTGGCTCAATCTCCATAGTCTGGCCCAACCCAACCTACCATGCCTTAACTTCTCCTTATAAAGTACCCTTCTCTCTAGCCCAACTAACTTCCCTCACAGTCCAACCTCTCTGGGCCTCACCAGTAATCAGGAGATGCCACAGGACACCTGGAAAGGGGTCACCAGGCCCAGGGCAGCCACAATAAAATCTGCTTAATCAATCAATCAGCATCTATTAGGTGCCTACTGGGTACAATTCAAAGAATTCCATGATCATCAGATTTAAAGCTGGAAGAAGTGGAGGGGGGTAGTGATGTGGATATTGTAATCAGGAGTCTCAGGTTCAAATCCCAGTGCTGACATCTATTAGCTGCATGCCCCTACAGGCCTCTCCCAAGACTGATGAGGCTCTGGTCAGGACCAGGCCAGCCCTCTTTCTGCCTTACAACTAGGATCCTACAGGTTCCTTCCTAATCAGTTTCTGCTGGATTGAACTGGAAGGTCTCAGAAGGCAGAGGCTACATCTTCCTCTTCCTTGGGCCCTAGCATCTAGCCCAGCACCATGTCAGACCCAATTGGAGTACTGGCTCAATTCTGGGCAACATATCTGAGGAGGAAGAAGAGAGTAAGCTCCCTGAGGGCAGGGGCTGAGTGATTTTTGTCTTTGTACCCCGCACCCCCCACATACACACCCCAGTTTAGCAGTGTCTGCCCTGTGGGAGAAGCTAAGCTAATAAACACTGAATTGAAAGGAGCTGAGTAAGTTGAACACCCTGCCAGGAGGGCACCCAGCCTGATGAGTGAGGGGACACAAAGAGTCTGGGCCACAGGAAGATGGTTTAAACTGAAGAATATGGGAGTAGCCCCCACCCTCAAGGCCTCAAGGCCACATGTGACCTTCTAGGCCCTCAAGCTCAGCCCTCTGACTGAATCCAAACTTCACAGAACAAATTCCCTTAATAAAAGGATTTGCTCTGTAAAACTTAGACTCAGTTAGACAGCCACACCCAAGGACCTAGAAGGCCTCATGTGGCCTCCAGGCTGTACTGTAGGTTCCACACCCTGATAAGCCTTCAGACTCAGTGAGGGCTGTGGCTTGGATTAGATGGGGGCAAAGTTAGGTGAAGGCAAATTTAGACAGGATACAAGAAAGAGCTTCCTAATAATTACAGATGCTCCAAAGTAGAATGAGCTATCTTTGAAGATAGTGAGTTCCCTATCACTGGAGGGATGCAAACCAAGACCAGATAACCACTTGTTGGGTAATAGGGCACAATGACATAGTGCCTATGTGCCAAGCACTGTGCTAAGTACTTTAAAACAAAACAACTCATTCAATCCTTACTACAACCCTGGGAGGTAGGTACTAGTATTATCCCCATTTTACATTTTACATTTACAAAAAATTTTACAATTGAAGAAACTGAGGCAGACAGAGGTAAAGGGACTTCTCCAGGGTCACAGAGCAAGTAAGTGTTTAGGGCCAGATTTGAACTTAAGTGTTCCTGACTCCAGACCTGGTGCTCCATCCACTGTGGCGCCCTCAGGGGCCTCCTATCAGGCCCTTCCATTGCTGAGCTGTTGAGATAGAGAAGGCAAGGAGTCCAATTCTTGTTCCTCATTTTCCCAGCAGCTCAATTCAAAGCTGTCCTTGTATTAGCCAACACCAGAATTTGGAGCCTGAAGTGCAGAGGCTCCTGAGTTCTCTCAAAACAGCATGGCAATAGCCCAGAGGCTGGATTATTCTGTCTCTCCCCACCGCACCCATCCTCCTGCACCAGTAAAAGTGATCTTCCTAAAGGCCAGTCTGACCATGTCACCCCCTAGTCCAGGGGTGGGGAAGCTGCGGCCTCAAGGCCACATATGGTGGGCCACACTTGAGGACCCAGAGGATCATAGGTGGCCTTGAGGCCGAAGGTTTCCCACCCCTGCCTTAGTTTATAAACTCCAATGGCTCCCTATCCCCTCCAGGATCACACAGAAAATTCTGGTTGTCCTAACCTTCTTAACTTGCCCTCCCCTCACCAGTCTTCTTTTTTTTGGTGAGGCAGTCAGGGTTAAGTGACTTGCCCAGGGTCACACAGCTTGTAAGTGTCTGAGGCCAGATTTGAACTCAGGAAGATCAGTCTTCCTGACTCCAGGCCTGGCGCTGGCTCTGTGGTGCCACCCTGCTGTCCCACCTCAGTGCTTACAGACTCTTAAGCCCAATTCTCTGCCTCTCTTTATGGCCAGCCAGAATCAGTCTCTCCCTAGCAGGGTCCAGAGGAACAAAAGGTGCTCAGTCAACTTTCAAGAGGCAAGGGGTAATGCAGAGGAGAGTGTTCTGGGCTTAAGAATGAGAGAGACCTGAATTTGAATCTGGATCTCAGATGCTTCCTAGTTATGTGACCCTGGGCAAGGCAGTTAACTGCTCTGTGTCTCAGTTTCCTCACCTGTAAGATGGGAATCATAATAATTTCTACCTCACAGGGTTGTTGTGAGGATCAAATGAGTTAACATATGTAAAGCAAAGTTCCTGATGCCAGGTGTCACCCACTTGCCACCTAGCTGCAGGGTCTTTTTTTTTTTTTTTAAAGGGGGAGGCTGGGGTAGGGGGTGGGGATTAGGAAAGGTCTCTGGTAGAAAGGTAACCGCAGCAGAGTCCAGAAGAAATTTTTCCCAAAAACAATAAGGAAGGCAGAGGATGAGATAGATAGCTAGCGATATAGAAACAATGAACATGAGCCTGGACAGGCTTCAGAAGAGAATGGAGGTCAGAAGGGCCTGGCGTGCTATGGTCCAGAGTCAGACTCGGCGGAATGACTTGAACACATCTCGCCTGTATTCCTGGACTTTGAAACCAGGCCTTCTCCGCTGCTTGCTCTTCCTGGTTTTTTCCAGCAACAGCACCTGGTGTGGGTGTCCTGTCCCTGGGTCATATCAGATCACCAGAGAATATCTCTCTCCCTCCTGCAAGGCCTTGCCTCCCCTCATCCCCACCACTGGTGAGGCCCTCTTGCAGCCTCCGAAGAGTGCTGGTGGCTGGTCTTCATTCCCGTCCCGGGGACCTTCTGGACCTCAAACTCATGTCATCCACTCCCTTCACCGTTTACCTTACTTCCCCCCATCTACTTTTCAGCTCCCTTTCCTATGTTGTGCTCCTCATTCTGCCATTCAGTTACTGCAGGAGCTCTGGCATTGGGCACCTGGCACTGTGATGAGAGGGTGGGGGAAGACAGTGCCTACCCTCAGGCCTCTCCCAGACTCAGAGGAAGATAAGACACCCACTGATAAATAAACCCACTGGGAAGAAAACAACAGCTGACTTTTATACAGGGTTCCACCAACTCAGGTTCCCTCTTTCTTTCCACCCTCTCCCCCAGGTAGGTAGGCTGGCATTCTAACTTTATTACACTATCGGAGTAATTCAGTACCTATTTTATAGAGGAGGCTCAGAGAGGAACCCAGGTCATCTCCCCACTCACTATTCAGAGTTCTCCTCCCACAGCCTAACCCTCGGCCTCTGGGTGGGAGGGCATGGTGCCCAGCAGCGGGGGAGATACAAAGTCTAACACACACCACCAGTGTAGTCAGCCTCCAGTCAGGCTGCTTTGGGAGGTGGGGACTGCCCTTCCCCCAGAACAGGAATTTGGAGGCTCAGTCCCCGAGGGCAAGGTGAAGCCCAAGGCAGCTGCTTGGGCCAATTGGTGGCAAGCTGGGCCTCAGAAGCCCTGGCACACCCCAGCTCTCCCTGACCCTCCAGCCCTCTGTGAGGGCTGCCCCTGCCCACCACTCCTCCCCCAGGGCTGTGCAAACCTGTGACTGATATTCTTCAGGCCTAGGGCTCTAGTCACTGCCCAAAGAGGGGACTTGGGACAGGGATGCCAGGGGTATCCAGGCCATTTGGGATGGCACTGAGGGAGCAGACTGGGGTCCAGAGAGGACACTTTCTTGGACAATGTTTAGAATAAGGAGGTAGGAGCTGGAGGAGATACATCAGGCCAGAACATGTAACAACAAGGAATGTCCTTGAGAAAGGCCTTAGGACACAAAATATCTAAGCTGAGAGAGGTAAAACAAGGAATGTAAGAACTGGGAAGGGTTCTTAAGATCGAAAATGTCAGAGCTGGAAGGGATCTGGAAACATGAAGTGTCAGACCTTGGAAGGGCCTTTGAACAGGTCCTTAGAAGGTGACAACTAGCAGGGGCCCTAAAACAGATGTCTGTCAGAGCTGAGAGGCACCTTAGAACAGAGAATGTTAGAGTTGGGAGGGAGCTTAGAACAGAGAATGTCAGAGCTGGGAGAGGCCTTAGAACAGAGAATGTCAGAGCTGGGAGGGAGCTTAGAATGGGAATGTCAGAGCTGGGAGAGGCCTTAGAACAGAGAATGTCAGAGCTGGGAGGGAGCTTAGAATGGGAATGTCAGAGCTGGGAGAGGCCTTAGAACAGAGAATGTCAGAGCTGGGAGGGATCTGGAAACATGAATTGTCAGACCTGGGAAGGGGCCTTAGAACAAGGAATGTGTGGCCAGGGCCTTAGGAAAGACCACATTAGGACACAGAAAGCCATGTCCTCACTGGGAAGGGTACAAATCCTGGGAGCCAGGAGAGGAGGTCCTTGCCACACGGCACAGAACGTGAGAACAGGAGGTTGTCAGAGCCAGAGTGGCCTGAGGGGATACAGAATGTTGGGATACAGTGTTCGAAAGCACAATGCTACATACAGGAAACACTGTTACAACACAGAACGTGCAACGCGAGATCTGGAAGGGCCCTTATCCGCCATCTGGGCCAACCCGTTCACTGGGGTGAGCCCCGAGAGGGGAAGTAGTTTGCTCAAGGTCACACAGCGAAGACCAAGGGCAGAGCAGGCCGACCTCCGGGCTCCTTCCAGGACCCCAGGACCCTGGGGAAGTCTCAGGGAGAGGGTCAGGTCAAAGGAACAGATTTCCAAAGGAAGGGAATGTTAGCGATCAGGTGGCTAGCTAGCGAAGTTCTGTTTCACAGAACAGGAAACTGAGGCCCACGGAGGGGACGGAGCACGACGTTCCCCTCCCCCGGCAGGGGGGCAGACCCTGCCCACACCCGCGGGCGTGGGGGGAGTGTCGCCGCGGGGGCGGGCGCTCTCACCTGCATCCCGGTCCCCTCGCAGGGCGCCCACCTGGATCTCCGCGCCCAGCGCCGCGTCCCGGGAGGCCCAGGCGCGGGCCGGGCTCCAGCCGGGGCCCCGGGGGCCCAGGGGTCGCAGCACTCGGGGGAGCGTCCTCAGCATGGCCGCGGCAGCCACATGGGCAGGGGGGCGGGCAGGGGCAGCGGCCCGAGGACTCCACCTACGGGCAGCTATGCAGCGGCGCACCCAGGCGGGCGCGCCAGGGAGGGAGGGAGGGAGGGAGGGGAGCGTCGGTGGGACCTCTGGACACACCCCTTTGTTTTCCAGAAAAGGAAACCGAGGTCCCCAGAAGGGCAGGGACTTCCCCAAAGGGCCGCCCAGGCCTTGGATCCGGAGGCGCTGCGGCGCTCGCCGGGGTACGAGGTTCGGCGGCTGGCTCTCGGGCCGGCCTCCGCTGCTTAACCGGCTGCACCCTTCCCGGACCTCCACCAGCACGAATTCAGGGCCAGTGAGGGCCTGCCAGAGACGCCAAGGCCGAGAGGGAAGCGATCTCCACCCGCAGGGAGCTTTCCTTCTAAAGAGAAGGCCCCCAAGTCTCTGGCCCTCGTCCGCCACTGTCCCTTGGTTTGTCCCAGCGCATACCTCCAGAATAAACAGAAAGGGGATAAAAGCCCTTCTTGGGATCTCTTGGCCCATGGGGTGGGAAACCTGAGGCCTTGAGGCCACATGTGGCCTTATAGGGCCTTGGGTGCGACCTTTTGACTGAGCCCTGGCCTTATAGGGCCTTGGGTGCAACCTTTTGACTGAGCCCGAGTTTTGTAGAACGAATCCTTTTATTAAGGAGATTTATTCTGTGAAGTTTGAATTCAGTCAAAGGGCCACACCTGAGGACCTAGAGGGCCACATGTGGCCTCAAGGCCGAAGGTTCCCCACCCTCGTCTTGGCCCCTCCTGTTCTAATTCCATTATTCAATCTCAATCCCGTCATAGGAGCACCGGTATTCAAAGCCAGGTTCCTGGACTTTCCCCTGTGACACTATAACCCCATATGGGGGTGGGGTGGAAGGAGTGAACGCCAGGCCTACACATCCTGAGCAGGATAAAGGGCACGTTTTGGCCCCAACTTCCACGGTACAAAATGAATTGATCTTTTCCTCCAAGGCCTGTCTCTGCAACTGCTCCCTCCATCAGGTCTTCCATGATTGGCTCTGCAGATGAAAGAGAGCTTTCCCTCCTCAGGAATTTACTAGTTGTGTGACCCTGGACAAGTCATTTAACTTTTCAGCCTCAGTTTTGTCATCTGTAAAATGAGCTGGAGAAGGAAATGGCAAGCCACTCCAGTATCTTTGCCAAGAAAACCTCAAATGGGGTCACAAAGAGTCGGACGCCACTGAAATCAACTGAACAACAACCTACAGTCACCTGAAGTCATGGGTTGTATCTCTGGCTGCTCTCTGGATACTCTTCTGTGAGCTTCTGGTTTTGTTAGTTCTGGATAGCCCAGAGTATCACTTAGTCAGTAGGGAGATGACTGTAAGATACTGTCCAAACCACCAGATGGCGGTCTAGCTCTTTGAAAGTAACTTACTGCTACCATTCCTGAGAAGGCTCGAGCTTTCTCGGGTGTTGTGAATGGATGATTGAGCTGACATCCCAGGTTCGATAGATTTTTTTTCATTCAATTTTATTTCTTTTTCATGATCAAATTCAGTTCAATAGATTTGAGGCATTATGATCAAAACATCCCCAAAATTAACAAAAATGTGAAACCTTTCTTTTATTAACTAGCTTGAACTCTCCTTTCCCATTCACTGGAATCACCAAGTCAATTAGAACCCCAACACCTCCCCCCCCCACACAACTGCTAGCATTTATGTATCGATTTAAGGTCTGCAAACTGCTTTTACACTTGTTATCTCATTTAACACTCACAACAACTCTGAACCCCAAATTCATAGGACTGAGGATTTCCCCATTAATAACTATGTGATGATTAACGCAATCATAGCGCTGGAAGAAGCTGAAATAAACACAATAAAACAATACTTCCAATAGCAAGCTGCAGCCTGGGCTTATTTGCCACCCCCTCCCATCCGCCAATCCTTCTTCCCAGCTGACTTGAGGGGAAATAAAAGGGTTTTTGTTGAGGTGTTGAATCTTTTCAAGTCATGTAGGACTCTTCATGACCCCATTTGGGGTTTTCTTGGCAAAGATACTGAAGTGGTTTGCCATTTCCTTCTACAGCTCATTTTACAGATTAGGAAACTGAGGTAAATAGTGTTAAGTGATTTGCCCAGGGTCACACTAGTAAGTAGTTTCTGAGGGCAGATTTGAACTCGGGTCTTTCTCACTCCAGGTTCATCACTCTATCCCCTGTACCACCTAGCTGTCTTTTTGAAGGGGGTCAGGCAGGTTTAAAAGTAATGGGCATTTCACTGTTGGGCTCCGAGAAAGCAAGGGGAGAAGGAAACAGAGGTCGAAGGATATGAAGAGGCAATTTTAAAAAGAAAAGAGCCAAGCTATCAACAACCATATGACAAAATGCAATGTGAATATGAGAATGCAAATTATGAGAAATAATGAGAAATGCAAATTAAAACAGCTCTGAGGTTCTGCTTCCTACCCATCAGATTGGGAAAGATGACAAAAAAGGAAAAATGACAATTGATGGAAAAGCTGTGGGAGGATAGGCACATTAATACACTGTTGGAGATGTGAAGTGATCCAAATATTCTGAAAAGCAATTAAGAACTATACAAATACCCTTTGATCCAGCAATACCAATAGTCAATAAAAATATATTAAGCATCTACTATGTGCCAGGCACTCTGCTAAGTGCTGGGAATACAAAGAAAGGAAAAAAAACAGTTTCTGTTCTCAAGAAACTCAGAGTCTAATTTGGGGAGACAATATCTAAACCATTATGCATTTTAAAAAAATAGTATTTTTTCCAGTTACACGTAAAGACAATTTTCCCCATGCATTTTTATGAGATTTTGAGTTCCAAATTTTTCTTCCTCCCTCCATCCCCTTCCCCCTCCCCAAGACAGCAAGCAATCTGATATAGTAAACCATTATGTATTAAGCTATATGTAGGATAAATTTGAAATAATCAAATGATTATTTCCATCAGATATGGAAAGCCATCAGATGATAGCTTTCCCAATCCCCCTTAATTCTTAACATAGCTTAAATGGTTTAATAATGGTTTATATCTTAGTAATGGCTTCAAGTCCCAACTAAAATCCTTACTTTCCTATAGAAGGAAGGAAATCCCTTCTAGTAGAAGGTAGGGATTTTAGTTAGGACTTGAAGGAAGCCAGGAAGGCCAGGAGGAAAAAATGAAGAGGGAGAACTTCCCTGGTATGGGAGACAGTGCTGAGTCAGAAGAGTGAGAGTCTTGTTTGACCAGAAACACAAGGAGACCAAAGTCAGTGCACTGAAGAGTCCCAGATGGGAGGGGGGGGGGATATAAAATGCCAGAAGACTGGAAAGATGTAGAGGGCTCAGAGCCTTGAACACCAAAGAGAGGATTTGATATTTAATCCTGGAGGAATTAAACTATCCTTCCAGTGGAGAGTAGAAGAAGCCCCTAGTGTTTATTGGGTAGGGGATGACATGGTCAGATCAGAGTTTTAGGAAAATCACTTTAGCAGCTGAATAAAAGATGGACTGGAGTGGGAAGAGACTTGTGGCAGATAGACCAACCAGAAAGCATTTTAATTATCCGAGTGTGAGGTGATAAGAGTCTGTGCTAGGGTGGTGGCAATTTCAGAGGAGAGAAAGCACATTCAAGAGATATGCTGAAGGTAAAATCAACAGGCCTTCAAAAGAGATTGAATATGAGGTGAGAGGAAGGAGTCCAGGATGACCCCTAGGTTGTCAGCCTTGGTGACTAGCAGGATAGTGGTAATCAGTCTTCCACTGTAATAGGGATATGTAACCCAAAGAGATCAAAGGAAAAGGGAAAAGACCCACATGCACATCAATATTTACAGCAATTCTTTTTGTTGCAACAAACAATTGGAAACTAAAGGGATGTCAATCAGTTGGAGGACTGGTTGAATAAGATATGGTGTATGAATGTCATGGAATGCTCTTACATCATTAGAAATAACAAAAAGGATAGAGTCAGAGAAAGTTGGGAGGGCTCATATGAACCGATACAGAGGGAAGTGAACAAAACCAAGAGAACAATTTATATAGTAATGGCAATATTGTAAAGACAAATAACTGTGAAAGATTCATGATCCAAGATCAATGACCAATTACAACCCTATAAATTCACAGAGGAAGCACACCTCCCACCTCTCTTCAGAGGTGGGGATAGGATAGCCCAGAAGAAAGATGTGCACTATCAGAGGTGGTCAACGGGTGGGTGTGTTTTGAGTGACTATATTTGTTACGAGGAAGAGTTTTTTACTTGGGGGAGAGGGGAAGAGGAGAAGAGTGGTGAGGGAGGAGGTAGCGAAAAGGACACTTTAACAAAAAAAAAAAAGGAAATTTAGGAGAGAGCCCAGACACACAAGGAAATTTTGCAGCTACCATGTTAAATGTGAACTGTACAACAAATGGAAATAATAACAGCACCTGCCCCACAAGGTGGTTGTCAGGATCAGATGAGATAATGTACATGGAGTGTTCTGCAAACCTTGCCATGCTCTATAAACATTTAAAAGAAAACATGGAGTTGGAATTCCATTTGACAGAACTGACGGCAGTTCCTAGTTTCAGCATTGCTGGGCTTGGTCGTTTTCCACTTTCTTTCCAGTCTACTCCCATCTGGTTCACATTGCATATACCAGCTAGCCTGCAGCTGGAAAGTTTATAGTATATACCCTAAGGAGGCTGAAGAGAGAAAAAAGCCCTATATACATTCAAATATTCAGGGGAGTATTTTTGAGGGTGGCAAAGAGGTGGAAGCAACGTGGATGCCATTGATTGGGGAAATGGCTGAGCCTCTGGTGGCCCATAAATGTATTGGAATATTACTGTACCATAAGCAATGTCAAATGGGAGGAATTAAGAACTTGGGGAGGGATCCTTTCTGAATTACCTCTATGAACTGATGCTGACCTAAGAAAGAACCAGGAAAACAATATACTGGAACAACTATGACAATGGAAAGAAAAAGAACCTGGAAGAAGTTGGTTCCAGAGAAGAGTAAATGCACCTCCTCCTGTTCTTTGCAAAGGTGAGGAATGTGAAAAATGATTTCTCTTGGTAATCTGTAACTTGGAGACTCAGAACTCCACCCAGTCTTCTGCTTCAAAGTGCTTCAGAAGGACATCACTGATAATGAGATTGCATCGAATCTTCTTATCCTGGTCAAACCCCACCCAAACCTGAATTGATTTTATCCTACTCAGGCTTGGATGGAGACAGATACTACTGCCCAGATAGATGGAGGCTGGGAGTGGTCTGGAATGATGGTGGGTTGATATGAGTTCTATATAATGTTGAAAGGGTATATAATGTTTACCCCCAAATCCCTTTCGAGCCAGTTCTAAACTGAATTTTGGACTGAATTCCCATGCAATGCATGTCAAGCCAGCTTGAGAGAAATTCAACCATGGACATATGTACCCCAATTTCATTTGTCTTTTTGTTAGATAATAAATTGGGGTTTGTGGGGTTCATGGGGTTTGGGGTTCACAGGAACTGTGGGTATGTGGCATGTTACCTCCACAGTTGATTTGTGGGTTATTTTTGCTGAACTGCTTTTTTTCTTTTTCCATCTTTCTTACAGGATGTAACTTGCTAGAGGGGGATGAAGGATGGATAGATTCAGAAATAAAGGGGATATAGTACATCTTACAAAAGACAGTAATAAAATATGACTTAAAAAAGAACAGGACATCCCAGGCTAAATTTATTTTCATTTTTGACAGTTACAAAATGCTATAGTCAAGCAATCAACTAGCATTTGTTAAGCTCCTACTATGTGCCAAGTGACGAGGATACAAAAAAGGCAAAAGACATCCCCTGCCCTCAAGGAGCTCATAGTCTAGTAGGGCAAGACAACGGGAAAACAGCTGTAGACAGGATAAATTGGAGACAATTAATAGAGGGAAGACGGTAACAAAGAGGGAATTAGGAAAGGCTTCTCCTAGAAGGTGGAATTTGAGCTGAGACTTGAAGGAAACTCAAGAAAAGGCAAGAAGGAAGAGGGAGAGGGGGAGGAAGGAGATTGCTCCAGGCACAAGGCACAGCTAAGGAAAGTGCTTAGTCAGGATAAGGAGTGAGGGGTTCCCAGAACTGCCAGAAGGCCAGTGTTACTGCATCACAGACACAAGGTGGGGGTGAGGGGAGTTATAGCTCACACAGATTTTAATGAAGTATTTGATAAACATAGTTTCTTTCATGCTATTCTTATGGAAGAGATAGAGAATTATGGACTAAGTCAGGGACTCAACCTTTTTGGTGTCTTGGACCCTTCTGACAGCCTGGGGAAACCTATGGACCCTTTCTCAGAATGATGTTTTCAAATGCACAAAATAAAACACATAGGATTACAAATGAAACCAATTATATTGAAATGCAACTGTCAATTTCTTTAAAAAATCCACCAGCACCAGGTTAAGAGCCCCCGGGCTAGAGTTAGACCGAATGAATGAATGATTTCTTTTTTCTGGTATGGAGGCAAGCTTGCAGGTGCTTCACCCACCTAAGTGAGAGAGTTATAAACAAACAGGAACAGGAATTTCTTGCAGAGGGGCCCTGGCATTTGAACAACACCTCCAGGGGATGGGAGAACACCCAGGAGAGGAGGAAGGAGAAAAAGAAGGAAAGAGGAAGCATTAATGACGTGGAAGAGCCCTCTTGACCCCTTTGCTGGGTCTGTGAATGATGCGGCCAGAGGAGGTCCTAAGCAAGGTGGACCTGCCAGAAAGGAGGCCTGCTTGACTTTCTGACTCTCGGTCAACCCTGAATTTCTTCTCCTCGCAGGGGCTGCCACCTAGGGTGATAACTCTGAATTTGGAGAGCCATACTGGATCCTGGGGAGCCCGAGGTCCACCAAAGAGGGAAAGAGAATTGTTTTGGTTGTTTATGGGTTTGGGTGTGAGTCATATGCAATTTCTTTTGTGTGTAGGGGGGTGGGAGATGGGAGGACCAGTAAAATGCCTTTTATATTCAATATTTTGTTAGTCTGAGTGCGTGCCTGATCTAAGGGATTTTCGAGACCCCAGCAGAGGAAACTCCAAGGCATGAGCCATAGGATTATTATTGAGGAACCTTCTGGAATAACACTAGGCTGTGTTAGGCGTGATCTCAGAGTCATGGCTGTAGGACTGTACAGAGGGAGGGAAGGCATTATTGCTGTACCTTATCATTACTCTAAGGTGCTGGTCAAACCAGAGGCTGAGCGCCAGCTTACACTTGAGCGCCCCATGACAAGAATGATCTTTTTCTCCCTCTAATCTCTCTTCTGCCTGCATGTCCACTTGTCAAGATCTACCCATTCTTGCCCAGAGGCGCGTGGCATTCAGGTCTCAGCTTTCTGCAATCTCACTTGAGACCTCGTCCCTCAACTGGAACTGTCCTCTCCAGAGTTACCAATGATCTTTTCATTGCCAAAGCCAATGGCCTTCTCTCTGTCCTCTTCCTTCTTGCCCTCTCTGCAGCCTTTGACACCATTGATCACTCTCTGCTCCCGAATATTTGCTGCTCTCTGGGTTTTCCAGACACTGCAGTCTCCTGGTTCACCTCTTGCCAATCTGCTTGCTCCTTTTCAGTTACTATTGTGGTTCATTGCTCGTGTCCTGGCTCCTGTCCCTGGGTCCCTTTGTCTTATATCTCTGTGTACTCTCCCATGCTGTTCCCATCAGCTTTGATGGACTTAATCATTATGTCTATGTACATGCCTCCTTTCTCTCTTCTCCCTTTGCTCTTCATGCTAGAGAGAATGACCTTGAGATTGAAAGGACAGAAGAAAATGGTTAACAGATCTGAAGCCATGAGCCTGCAGATTCAGAGCAGAAGAGAGCTCTTATTTTATGTCCAGTTCCCTCATTTTATGGATGTGAAAATGGAGCCCAGGAGAAGGTAAGTAACTTGCCCAAGGTCACATTACTAAGTGTCTAAGGCTAGATTTGAATTCAAGCCCTCCTGAGGCTAAATGACCTAACCACTGTGCTACCAAGCTGCCTGTAATTTCAAATTGTGTGTTATCCAGTGGGGCAGTTAGGTGGCACAGTGGATAGAGAGCCGGGCCTGGAGTGAGGAAGACCTGAATTCAAATCCAGCCTTAGACACTTGTTAGCTATAAGGTGGCTAGGTGGTGCCATAGTTCATACAGTGCTGGGCTTGGAATCAAAAAAACTCATCTTCATAAGTTCAAATCTGGCCTCAGACACTTGCTGCATGACCCTGGGCAAGTCATTTCTCCTGTTTGCCTCAGTTTCCTCATCTGTAAAATGAGCTGGAGAAGGAAATGACAAACCACTCCAGCATCTTTGCCAAGAAAACCCCAAGTAGGGTCATGAAGAGCCAGATACGACTGAACAACAACTAACTATAATGTGCATGAATTGATTCTAAATTGATTCCACAAATTGATTCCAGGAGTGGGGTGCTGGAAGTGAACTCCTGAGTAATTTGGAAATAGTAGGGACCATGTAGGATTAGGGGAAACAGTAGGTGAGGAGAATGGTGTTCTCCTTATTGTGACTACCATTGGATGGTATGGAAAAGTGAAAGAAGATAAGGACTGGGGAGCTGGCCTGAGAAGAGTGAAAGGTTAAGGGCTACAATACCAGAAAATGTCAGCCTTGGAAAAGATGGCTCTGTGGCCAGGGAGAACCCCCTTTACTTGCTTTATGCCTGCAGTGATCTTGGAAGGTTGAACACCAGCCTTAGACTGGAGGATTTATGGGGTGGGGAGTGATGAGGTGGAGAAAAACAGTAGGCATGGCTCTCCCACCTCCATGAGGACAGAAAAGATGAACACCAGGGAGACAAAAGCAAACCCAGGGAAAGTTAGCTCAAGGTTTGAACTCTCCATGTGTGTCTAAAGACATTTGTCTGAGTCTGCTATTAGATTATATGTATGTCAATGAATTAAGGGTTAATTTGACTTCTTCCTTTAGCAAACTGCCAAGCACAAAAAACCTTGAGGGGGAAAAAACCCCCACCTCTCTGGCTGGTGTGTGTGTGTGTGTGTGTGTGTGTGTGTGTGTGTGTGTGTGTGTG
>NW_020947273.1:0-7441 GCF_900497805.2 Vombatus ursinus
CACTCATGGAAGAGAAATGCACGTCAAAACAACTCTGAATGCCCCCCAAACTGGCAAATACGACAAGATGGGAGTAGTCAGTGTTGGATGGGGCATTGTTGATGGCGCTATGAATGAATGCAACCAAGTTTGGGAAGCATTTTGGGTTTATGCAAATAAAGTGACTAAACTGTCCAAGTCCTTTGACCCAAAGATTCTGTTACTAGGTGTTCATCTCAAGGAGGCTATGGGTAAGAAGAAAGGCCCCCAAATATAGTAGCATCTTTTGTGATAGCAAAGAATTGGAAACAGGTGCCCACTGACTGGGGAACAACTAAACCAACCATAGTACATGAACGTAATGGGAAAAGAACAAACATTTATTAAGTGCCTACTATGTGCAAAGCACTGTGGTTCACAAAGATCCTACGTGATCCTCACAGGGTTGCTGTAGACAAAATTATTTTCCATTTAGGGAAACTGAGTCAGAGGTTCAGAGTGACTTGCTCAGGGTGTCAGGCTGGATTTGGACTCATTTAATTGTCAATTTTACCAGACTTTAAGAAATGTTGAATGTGATAGTTACTGAGAAATGTGGACAGATCTACATAAACTGAGGCAGCTAAGTTAGCAGAACCAAAAAAGCTGTCCACAATGACTACAACGCTACATGGAGAGAACAAACGACCAAAAGTGAATGTTGGAGAATCACGGAAAAAGAAATGAGATGTCCCTCTCCCATTTTCTACAGAGGTGGGAGGCCCCCACATTTGGCATGCTACACAGGGGATGGGGGTTAAGTGACTTGCCCAGGGTCACACAGCTAGTGTCTGAGTTTGGAGCATGTATTTTCATGTACTGGTCTGATGTGCTTATTTTTTTCCCTTTTAAAAAAAAACAAAACTATTACATGGGATGATTCTCTAGGAGGAAGAGAGGGGAGGGATACTGGGGGTAATCATGGTAATGTAAAAAGTAATTTTTTTAGAAGATATGTACAGCATAAATGGAAGGTAATCTCTGAAGAGAAAGTATTGGATTGGAAGAAGAGAGCCTGGGAAAGACCTGCCGAAGGTGGTACCCGAGCTGAGCTGTGAAGGGAGGCGGGAAGCTTTCCTGGTGTGTGGGAGGGACAGCCAGGGACAAAAGCCCAGAGGATGCCAGGTGGAGCCACGTGATGGAGGAGGAATAAGAAGGCCCACATAACCGGATTTGGGGAGACCAAGCTATGGAGGGCTTTACCAGCCAAACACAACTTCCTGTTTGATTCGAGAGATCGTAAGGGGCCCTTGGAGGTGAAGTTTGGCAGCTAAGTGGATGGATTGGAGTGGGGAGACACCGCAGACGGGCACCCCCCACCCCCAGCAGTAATCACACTAGGCCAGGCTTGAGGTGATGGGGTGGGGGCAGTGACAGTGTCAGAGAGAGATGGGGGTATGTATACAAGAGAGGAAGTTGGAATGCCAGGATTTGGCAACAGACTGGATGTGTTAACAGAGTGTAAATGCAAGTAAGGCATCAGAGTGACGGGTTGTGAGCCTGGGTGACTAGGAGGATGACAGCACCCTCAAGAATAATTCAGTTCAGAAGAGAGCATTTTGGAGGGCAAGAATGAGTTCAGTTTTAGGCAGCTATGTGATGAGGTGGATAGAGCACAGGGCCTGGAGTCAAGAAGGTAAAATTTGGACTCAGATACTTCCTAGCTGGGTGACCTTGGGCAAGTCACTTAACCTTTGTCTGCCTCAGTTTCCTCAGCTGTAAAATAAGGATAATAATAGTACCTACCTGTCAGGGTTGTTGTGAGACTCTAGTGAGATAGTATTTGGAAAGTGCTTAGACACACACACACACATATACACGTTCTACATATGTTAGCTACTATTATTCTGGACATGTTGACTTTAATATTTCCAGTTTCCAAACTGAGACATCGTTCATATTGGGCAGACTCTTAAGAAGTCTGAATGTTAGTGAGCCATTGGCTGGATTATAAGAATCTAAGCACCTTAATGGAGACAAGATGGACCTTACATACAGCAAGCCTATGGGAGGGATCTAGGAGTGGCCAAGTAGTCTATGAGGTCATAGAATTCCAGGGACCTGGTCCACAGGGCCAAGGGAGAAAGGAGCCTAGATCTTTGCTGTCTTCTTACTCTTCTCCACAGACAACTTGACTGCCACGCTTCGCTTTAGCTAATTTAATTTAGCTAATTTAGCTAATTTAGCTGTGTCTTTTTTTGTCTTTTGGTTTGGTTTAATGGAGTCTATGAGCATTTGTGAAGTGCCTACTATGTGTCAGGCATTGTGCTAAGCCCTGGGGATACAAAGAAAGGCAATAACACTGGTGTCTGCCCTCTAGCAGCTCACAGATTCTCCTGGGGAAGGGGAAACAAGATGCAAACACCTAGATACAAACCAGCTCTGGACCGGGTAAACTGGAGAATCTCAGAGGAAAGACACGAAGTCTGAGCAGGCCTGAGAATGGACTTTAGCTGGGACTGGAAGGAAGCCAGAACTTGGAGACAAGGAGGGAGTGTTCTAGACGTGGCGGACAGCACAGGCAGAGGCACTGGCAGAAGCCGGGCACTGAGCATTGTCTCTGAGAAACAGCAGGATGATAGCGTGCATGGAGGGCAGTACGGCGTGCGAAGTCTGGGATGGCGGGAGAGGTCAGGTTGGGAAGGGAGGCTGGAGGAGAAACGACACGTTCAGACAGACTGTGCTTTGGAAGATCATCATGATAGCTGAGGGAGATGGATGGACTGGATGGGGCTGGGGAGAGATGAGGGAGGCAGGCCCCCCAGCAGCTTCGGCAGTGGTCCCAGTGGGGTCCCAGTGACACCCAGTGTCAGTTAACAGTTCCTGTGGCATCTGCCTCACAGAGTTGTTTATGGGGCTCCCATGAGACCTGGGAGGGCAGGAAGGGACGCCTGATGCTGCCTCTGCCGTTCTGTTGTTCACCCCCTTGGGGCTCCCAGAATGAGTGTTGTGCTAGTTGGTCTACAAGGCCCCCCTGGACTCCAGGCACTATCCACAAGGCGGGCACTGCCCATACGGCCCAGTTTTCATATTTTCTGGGTGCCCAGGGTGGTCAGGCAACCATGCCAGCTAGGGGATGGGGGTGGAAGCACCATGAAGAGCATACTGTCAGGTCATTTCTGGGACCCGTGGCCAAGAGCATGGAGGTGGCTTTTGTAGGTCATGGCCAGGAAAGCTGAGAAAGCTGCCCCCGGTACAGGAGGAGAGAGCCCGGGTCTGGGCCAGAAAATGTCAGCCCTAAGTCCCCAGCCTTGTAGGTGTCTGTCTATCTGTCAGTAGAAGACAGCTAGGTTGTAGGCCACAGTGTTTGAATCCTACTTCAGACACTTGTTAGCAAGTTCCTTAATCTCTCTGGGCCTCAGTTTCTTCATCGGTAAAGTGGGGATAATAGTAGCATCTCCCAGGACTGTTGTGAGGATCATGAGCTCATATCATAGAAGTCCCATATAAATGCCAGTTATTATCGTTAGCTCAATTGTTAGACTGAACCTTAGTTTAATCCCCTGCTTTATGGAGAGAGAGAATGAAACCTGGAGAGGGGCCCCCGAGTCTCTCCTGCCTCCTGAGGTCTTTCCACACCTGTAAGACATGTAGCCTGAGGGGTGTGGTGGATGAGAGATCCTGATGGATGCACCCTGTGTGTCTGGGATGGCAGAAGGCCAACGGGCCCCAGTGCCAGAGCAGCAAGGCCATGACACAGAGGAAACAGAAATCACAGTAGTTACTGACCAAGGTGAAGGACTTTATGGAAGAACAGAGGACGTGCTTCTAAGACCTGACTTGTAGTAGGTGCTCCTGCCTGCGGGAGCCAAAGCTGCAGGGAGGGGGACAGCCCCCTCCCCCACAACAACACCATCAGAGTCACTCGCCAACAAAGCGGGGTGGCCGCTTCTCCCGGAAGGCTGCCATGCCCTCCAGCCTGTCCCGGGTTGGGATGTTCTGAAAAAAAAATGCAAGATCATAATTCTTCCCACCATCCCCTGGCATGCTGGATCCCTGCAGCCATGTCTAGGGGACTGTGGGGAAAGACAGCCTCTGGTCAATGACCCCTTAGTCCCACGGGATTAAACAGACAGACAGACAGACATAAAGACACAGCACACACACCCCAGGGCTCTACCTCCGCATGATTGACACCTGGCTTTCCAGCCACCTGGGGATATCAGTTTCAGTTCATGGGCAATGAAAGGCCTTAGCTTGTGAAGATCAGACTAGCTTCTCCTACCCTAAGTCCCTTTTGAGATCTAACCAGGAGTCTTTAATAAATCTTATTGATGGATGACGAGCCCAGGGCCAACTCATTCAAGTCTCCTGGGCTGATGGCAGAGCTGCCCTTCACTCCTCACCTCTTCAAATTACAACTCACAGAATCACTGAATTTGAGAGAGAAAGGGCCTCTAAGGAATCCCCACAGTAACGCAGCTGTCAATGGATCCACCTGGGAGCTCCCTCCAACCCCAGGCAGCCCACTGCACGGTGGGATGGCTCTGACTGTTAGAGTCAAAAGCTATGTGAGATTCTCCCCAGCTCCTAGATGTCATGTGAGTAGGGCGCTGTCCACAGTGGAGGGATAAGGAGACCAAGGCCCAGGGATGGGAGGTGGCTTCCCTGAAACCACAGGCTATGTAGGGAGGGAAAGGGGAGCACTCGAACCCAGCTCTCCTCAGCTCCAACCCCAAATGCAGGCTAGTTGGGGGAGGCGATCCACGTAATCTGGCCACAACCTACCTGGGCATAACACATTCCTTCAATGGCCATTCCAGATGCGATGTCCACCTGTGGGGAGGGAGGAAGTAGAACCAGGATCCAGATGACATTCTAGGGGGGTGGGGGGGGGGGGGGGGGGGGGGGGGAAACAGAGGCATCTCTAGCTCAGCCAGAGCAAACTTCCTTAGAACAAGGAGTATCAGAGATATTTTAGAGTTCTCTAGTCCATGGGTCTTTAACCTGGGGTCCAATGAGCTTTTTAAAAAATATATAGCTAGGGGCAGCTAGGTGGTGCAGTGGATAGAGCACCGGTTCAAAAGTTCAAAAATCTGGCATCAGACACATGGTACTAGCTGTGTGACCTCAGGCAAGTCACTTAACCCTGACTGCCTCACCAAAAAAGAGAAAGAAAAGCAAAAAACATACATTGCTACCGATTTCAATAGAGCTGGTTTCCTTTGTAATCCCATGTATTTTATTTGATGCTTTTAAAAACATAATTGAGAAGGGGTCCATAGGTTTCACCAGACTGACTGCAAAGGGGTCCTGGACCCAGAAAAGCTGAAGCCCTGCTATGTTCCAACACTCTAATTTTGCTGAGGATGAAGGGGCAGAGCCAGGATCTCTGAGTCTACATCAGAGACTTTAAAGCCCAACTCTGATCCCTGTGGCCTGGCTCAGCAGGGTTAGGGTTAGGCTAGGCTCGGGCCTATAGCCTGACAACTTCCCTCTCCTCCATTTGCCTTGAAGTTTCAGAGGGTCCCTGTGTGTCCTTCCAGACCCTCAAGGTGGGCTAGCTTGACTTTGAGAGAGGTCCAGGTGCCGCCAGTTCAGTGCCTGGGCCAAGGGAAGGAACAGAGGCCTGGGCTGTGAGCACACAAGGCAGGACCAGGCACAGATATGGGCCTGGAGGCCAGCTAATGCTCTTAGCAGGTAGATCTTGCCTCCTGTGTCAATACTCAGGCTCCAGATCAGGAACAGACTCTTGGCTGAACCCTGGAGGGGGCTTGGCACAGCCTCAGCTCCCAGAGTGAGCCATCTTACTTGTTCCTCATCCTTCCCTGGTCCCAGGGATCATGTACCCACAGTCTGTCTAATGTCATGGACCCCAGCCTCCTCCTCAGCATAGAGCTACTGGGTAACTATTTTCTCCAGTCCTAGCCATCTCTGCTTGTCCTCTGGGGCTTTCATGCAGTACCAGCCTTAGGAATCTTCCCCCTTCCCCCAAGGTGGCGACCAAGGGTAGTTGAGAGCAGAGGATGGTAGCCCTCTAGTTCTCGGGCTCCTAACTTGGGGGATCATGTACTTGTTTGATTTTTTAATTTGGATAACTATGTTTCAATAAAATGTTTCCTTTGCAATCCTAAGAATTAGGTGCATCTACAAACATCATTCTGAGAAGGGGTTATAGCTTCACCAGACTGTACTAATGGGTACAGGACACAAAAAGAAGGTTAAGAAGCACTGATCTAGTTCACCCTCCTGGTGGAGAAACCCCGAGGCCCAGGAAACGGATTTGCCCAAGGTCACACAGGTAGTGAGTAAGGGAGCTAGTATTTGAACCGAGGTCCTCTGATGGCAGAGCTAGGACTTTCTTCCCCATACCATGCCAGCTCTACTTTCAGTCATCCCTGTCTGACTCCATGTTAGAAGCCTGTGCTTGCAGCTCCTGGGTCCCACCTTAGTCCTTGCCAGGCCCCACCCTGATTCTCACCTCCATTCCTTTGTCAATGGCCACTTTTCCCATTCTCACTGCGAAGGGGGCCTACATGGGGAAAGAGACAGGCTTGAGTCATTAAGTAGGCCGGATCAGGCTAAGCCAGGCCAGGTCCCTGACCCAGAAAGTTCCATGATCTGATCAGACTCATGAACATTTTTACCAGTCCTTCTCTTGGGTACCAATATGGGCAAGTCATGGAATGTCAAAGCTGGAAGGACCTGGAGAAAGTGGACACCTTCATTTTATAGATGAGTAAACAGACCAAAAGAAATTAATTCAATTCAACAGGCACCTACTATGTGCAAGTCACAAAGACAAAATGAAAAAGTTCCTGCCGTCAAAGCGCTTATGCTCACCTAAGACAGATGAAGAGGAACAGCAGCTGGGAGGGGGGGAAATTGCCCCTCCCTACCCCTCCCCCAGCAACCCAAACCTCACAGAGGGCAGCTGCTATCAAGGGGCAACCTTCCCCCCTGCCCAGATCCCCTCTGGGGGGTGCTGGCAGTGGGGCTCTTCTCCCCCACTCATCCTGCCCGTGCCCCCCTCCCAGCTAGATGCCAACTTCCCCCCATCCCCACCCAGGGGGGCCCCAGAATCCCCATACCACTTAGACCCTCAGGCCCCCTCCCCACTTCCCGATGGCTGTCGGTCCAGTTCTAGTGCCTCTAGTCTTGTACAGAAGACACAACTACTTAGATACTACTTGGATAGGCTGGGAGTCATCAACTACAAGCCTTCCAACCTGCCCTGCACATTCTAGGCCCTTTGGACTCTGAATCACTCCCTTCCCTCTCACTCCAGACACGTACACCTTTGGCCTACTCCTGACTGAGTGCCCAGAATGCTAGATGCTGGAAGAAAATTGCTGACCTCAGTTAATCCTTTCCACAGCGCCCACGGCCAAAGGGCAGAAGGCCCGGGCCAGTGTGTGCCTGTGTATGGGGAAGGTGGCAGATGTGTACGGGGAGGGCGGCAGATGTGTACGGGGAGGGCGGT
>NW_020947274.1:0-7442 GCF_900497805.2 Vombatus ursinus
CACTCATGGAAGAGAAATGCACGTCAAAACAACTCTGAATGCCCCCCCAAACTGGCAAATACGACAAGATGGGAGTAGTCAGTGTTGGATGGGGCATTGTTGATGGCGCTATGAATGAATGCAACCAAGTTTGGGAAGCATTTTGGGTTTATGCAAATAAAGTGACTAAACTGTCCAAGTCCTTTGACCCAAAGATTCTGTTACTAGGTGTTCATCTCAAGGAGGCTATGGGTAAGAAGAAAGGCCCCCAAATATAGTAGCATCTTTTGTGATAGCAAAGAATTGGAAACAGGTGCCCACTGACTGGGGAACAACTAAACCAACCATAGTACATGAACGTAATGGGAAAAGAACAAACATTTATTAAGTGCCTACTATGTGCAAAGCACTGTGGTTCACAAAGATCCTACGTGATCCTCACAGGGTTGCTGTAGACAAAATTATTTTCCATTTAGGGAAACTGAGTCAGAGGTTCAGAGTGACTTGCTCAGGGTGTCAGGCTGGATTTGGACTCATTTAATTGTCAATTTTACCAGACTTTAAGAAATGTTGAATGTGATAGTTACTGAGAAATGTGGACAGATCTACATAAACTGAGGCAGCTAAGTTAGCAGAACCAAAAAAGCTGTCCACAATGACTACAACGCTACATGGAGAGAACAAACGACCAAAAGTGAATGTTGGAGAATCACGGAAAAAGAAATGAGATGTCCCTCTCCCATTTTCTACAGAGGTGGGAGGCCCCCACATTTGGCATGCTACACAGGGGATGGGGGTTAAGTGACTTGCCCAGGGTCACACAGCTAGTGTCTGAGTTTGGAGCATGTATTTTCATGTACTGGTCTGATGTGCTTATTTTTTTCCCTTTTAAAAAAAAACAAAACTATTACATGGGATGATTCTCTAGGAGGAAGAGAGGGGAGGGATACTGGGGGTAATCATGGTAATGTAAAAAGTAATTTTTTTAGAAGATATGTACAGCATAAATGGAAGGTAATCTCTGAAGAGAAAGTATTGGATTGGAAGAAGAGAGCCTGGGAAAGACCTGCCGAAGGTGGTACCCGAGCTGAGCTGTGAAGGGAGGCGGGAAGCTTTCCTGGTGTGTGGGAGGGACAGCCAGGGACAAAAGCCCAGAGGATGCCAGGTGGAGCCACGTGATGGAGGAGGAATAAGAAGGCCCACATAACCGGATTTGGGGAGACCAAGCTATGGAGGGCTTTACCAGCCAAACACAACTTCCTGTTTGATTCGAGAGATCGTAAGGGGCCCTTGGAGGTGAAGTTTGGCAGCTAAGTGGATGGATTGGAGTGGGGAGACACCGCAGACGGGCACCCCCCACCCCCAGCAGTAATCACACTAGGCCAGGCTTGAGGTGATGGGGTGGGGGCAGTGACAGTGTCAGAGAGAGATGGGGGTATGTATACAAGAGAGGAAGTTGGAATGCCAGGATTTGGCAACAGACTGGATGTGTTAACAGAGTGTAAATGCAAGTAAGGCATCAGAGTGACGGGTTGTGAGCCTGGGTGACTAGGAGGATGACAGCACCCTCAAGAATAATTCAGTTCAGAAGAGAGCATTTTGGAGGGCAAGAATGAGTTCAGTTTTAGGCAGCTATGTGATGAGGTGGATAGAGCACAGGGCCTGGAGTCAAGAAGGTAAAATTTGGACTCAGATACTTCCTAGCTGGGTGACCTTGGGCAAGTCACTTAACCTTTGTCTGCCTCAGTTTCCTCAGCTGTAAAATAAGGATAATAATAGTACCTACCTGTCAGGGTTGTTGTGAGACTCTAGTGAGATAGTATTTGGAAAGTGCTTAGACACACACACACACATATACACGTTCTACATATGTTAGCTACTATTATTCTGGACATGTTGACTTTAATATTTCCAGTTTCCAAACTGAGACATCGTTCATATTGGGCAGACTCTTAAGAAGTCTGAATGTTAGTGAGCCATTGGCTGGATTATAAGAATCTAAGCACCTTAATGGAGACAAGATGGACCTTACATACAGCAAGCCTATGGGAGGGATCTAGGAGTGGCCAAGTAGTCTATGAGGTCATAGAATTCCAGGGACCTGGTCCACAGGGCCAAGGGAGAAAGGAGCCTAGATCTTTGCTGTCTTCTTACTCTTCTCCACAGACAACTTGACTGCCACGCTTCGCTTTAGCTAATTTAATTTAGCTAATTTAGCTAATTTAGCTGTGTCTTTTTTTGTCTTTTGGTTTGGTTTAATGGAGTCTATGAGCATTTGTGAAGTGCCTACTATGTGTCAGGCATTGTGCTAAGCCCTGGGGATACAAAGAAAGGCAATAACACTGGTGTCTGCCCTCTAGCAGCTCACAGATTCTCCTGGGGAAGGGGAAACAAGATGCAAACACCTAGATACAAACCAGCTCTGGACCGGGTAAACTGGAGAATCTCAGAGGAAAGACACGAAGTCTGAGCAGGCCTGAGAATGGACTTTAGCTGGGACTGGAAGGAAGCCAGAACTTGGAGACAAGGAGGGAGTGTTCTAGACGTGGCGGACAGCACAGGCAGAGGCACTGGCAGAAGCCGGGCACTGAGCATTGTCTCTGAGAAACAGCAGGATGATAGCGTGCATGGAGGGCAGTACGGCGTGCGAAGTCTGGGATGGCGGGAGAGGTCAGGTTGGGAAGGGAGGCTGGAGGAGAAACGACACGTTCAGACAGACTGTGCTTTGGAAGATCATCATGATAGCTGAGGGAGATGGATGGACTGGATGGGGCTGGGGAGAGATGAGGGAGGCAGGCCCCCCAGCAGCTTCGGCAGTGGTCCCAGTGGGGTCCCAGTGACACCCAGTGTCAGTTAACAGTTCCTGTGGCATCTGCCTCACAGAGTTGTTTATGGGGCTCCCATGAGACCTGGGAGGGCAGGAAGGGACGCCTGATGCTGCCTCTGCCGTTCTGTTGTTCACCCCCTTGGGGCTCCCAGAATGAGTGTTGTGCTAGTTGGTCTACAAGGCCCCCCTGGACTCCAGGCACTATCCACAAGGCGGGCACTGCCCATACGGCCCAGTTTTCATATTTTCTGGGTGCCCAGGGTGGTCAGGCAACCATGCCAGCTAGGGGATGGGGGTGGAAGCACCATGAAGAGCATACTGTCAGGTCATTTCTGGGACCCGTGGCCAAGAGCATGGAGGTGGCTTTTGTAGGTCATGGCCAGGAAAGCTGAGAAAGCTGCCCCCGGTACAGGAGGAGAGAGCCCGGGTCTGGGCCAGAAAATGTCAGCCCTAAGTCCCCAGCCTTGTAGGTGTCTGTCTATCTGTCAGTAGAAGACAGCTAGGTTGTAGGCCACAGTGTTTGAATCCTACTTCAGACACTTGTTAGCAAGTTCCTTAATCTCTCTGGGCCTCAGTTTCTTCATCGGTAAAGTGGGGATAATAGTAGCATCTCCCAGGACTGTTGTGAGGATCATGAGCTCATATCATAGAAGTCCCATATAAATGCCAGTTATTATCGTTAGCTCAATTGTTAGACTGAACCTTAGTTTAATCCCCTGCTTTATGGAGAGAGAGAATGAAACCTGGAGAGGGGCCCCCGAGTCTCTCCTGCCTCCTGAGGTCTTTCCACACCTGTAAGACATGTAGCCTGAGGGGTGTGGTGGATGAGAGATCCTGATGGATGCACCCTGTGTGTCTGGGATGGCAGAAGGCCAACGGGCCCCAGTGCCAGAGCAGCAAGGCCATGACACAGAGGAAACAGAAATCACAGTAGTTACTGACCAAGGTGAAGGACTTTATGGAAGAACAGAGGACGTGCTTCTAAGACCTGACTTGTAGTAGGTGCTCCTGCCTGCGGGAGCCAAAGCTGCAGGGAGGGGGACAGCCCCCTCCCCCACAACAACACCATCAGAGTCACTCGCCAACAAAGCGGGGTGGCCGCTTCTCCCGGAAGGCTGCCATGCCCTCCAGCCTGTCCCGGGTTGGGATGTTCTGAAAAAAAAATGCAAGATCATAATTCTTCCCACCATCCCCTGGCATGCTGGATCCCTGCAGCCATGTCTAGGGGACTGTGGGGAAAGACAGCCTCTGGTCAATGACCCCTTAGTCCCACGGGATTAAACAGACAGACAGACAGACATAAAGACACAGCACACACACCCCAGGGCTCTACCTCCGCATGATTGACACCTGGCTTTCCAGCCACCTGGGGATATCAGTTTCAGTTCATGGGCAATGAAAGGCCTTAGCTTGTGAAGATCAGACTAGCTTCTCCTACCCTAAGTCCCTTTTGAGATCTAACCAGGAGTCTTTAATAAATCTTATTGATGGATGACGAGCCCAGGGCCAACTCATTCAAGTCTCCTGGGCTGATGGCAGAGCTGCCCTTCACTCCTCACCTCTTCAAATTACAACTCACAGAATCACTGAATTTGAGAGAGAAAGGGCCTCTAAGGAATCCCCACAGTAACGCAGCTGTCAATGGATCCACCTGGGAGCTCCCTCCAACCCCAGGCAGCCCACTGCACGGTGGGATGGCTCTGACTGTTAGAGTCAAAAGCTATGTGAGATTCTCCCCAGCTCCTAGATGTCATGTGAGTAGGGCGCTGTCCACAGTGGAGGGATAAGGAGACCAAGGCCCAGGGATGGGAGGTGGCTTCCCTGAAACCACAGGCTATGTAGGGAGGGAAAGGGGAGCACTCGAACCCAGCTCTCCTCAGCTCCAACCCCAAATGCAGGCTAGTTGGGGGAGGCGATCCACGTAATCTGGCCACAACCTACCTGGGCATAACACATTCCTTCAATGGCCATTCCAGATGCGATGTCCACCTGTGGGGAGGGAGGAAGTAGAACCAGGATCCAGATGACATTCTAGGGGGGTGGGGGGGGGGGGGGGGGGGGGGGGGAAACAGAGGCATCTCTAGCTCAGCCAGAGCAAACTTCCTTAGAACAAGGAGTATCAGAGATATTTTAGAGTTCTCTAGTCCATGGGTCTTTAACCTGGGGTCCAATGAGCTTTTTAAAAAATATATAGCTAGGGGCAGCTAGGTGGTGCAGTGGATAGAGCACCGGTTCAAAAGTTCAAAAATCTGGCATCAGACACATGGTACTAGCTGTGTGACCTCAGGCAAGTCACTTAACCCTGACTGCCTCACCAAAAAAGAGAAAGAAAAGCAAAAAACATACATTGCTACCGATTTCAATAGAGCTGGTTTCCTTTGTAATCCCATGTATTTTATTTGATGCTTTTAAAAACATAATTGAGAAGGGGTCCATAGGTTTCACCAGACTGACTGCAAAGGGGTCCTGGACCCAGAAAAGCTGAAGCCCTGCTATGTTCCAACACTCTAATTTTGCTGAGGATGAAGGGGCAGAGCCAGGATCTCTGAGTCTACATCAGAGACTTTAAAGCCCAACTCTGATCCCTGTGGCCTGGCTCAGCAGGGTTAGGGTTAGGCTAGGCTCGGGCCTATAGCCTGACAACTTCCCTCTCCTCCATTTGCCTTGAAGTTTCAGAGGGTCCCTGTGTGTCCTTCCAGACCCTCAAGGTGGGCTAGCTTGACTTTGAGAGAGGTCCAGGTGCCGCCAGTTCAGTGCCTGGGCCAAGGGAAGGAACAGAGGCCTGGGCTGTGAGCACACAAGGCAGGACCAGGCACAGATATGGGCCTGGAGGCCAGCTAATGCTCTTAGCAGGTAGATCTTGCCTCCTGTGTCAATACTCAGGCTCCAGATCAGGAACAGACTCTTGGCTGAACCCTGGAGGGGGCTTGGCACAGCCTCAGCTCCCAGAGTGAGCCATCTTACTTGTTCCTCATCCTTCCCTGGTCCCAGGGATCATGTACCCACAGTCTGTCTAATGTCATGGACCCCAGCCTCCTCCTCAGCATAGAGCTACTGGGTAACTATTTTCTCCAGTCCTAGCCATCTCTGCTTGTCCTCTGGGGCTTTCATGCAGTACCAGCCTTAGGAATCTTCCCCCTTCCCCCAAGGTGGCGACCAAGGGTAGTTGAGAGCAGAGGATGGTAGCCCTCTAGTTCTCGGGCTCCTAACTTGGGGGATCATGTACTTGTTTGATTTTTTAATTTGGATAACTATGTTTCAATAAAATGTTTCCTTTGCAATCCTAAGAATTAGGTGCATCTACAAACATCATTCTGAGAAGGGGTTATAGCTTCACCAGACTGTACTAATGGGTACAGGACACAAAAAGAAGGTTAAGAAGCACTGATCTAGTTCACCCTCCTGGTGGAGAAACCCCGAGGCCCAGGAAACGGATTTGCCCAAGGTCACACAGGTAGTGAGTAAGGGAGCTAGTATTTGAACCGAGGTCCTCTGATGGCAGAGCTAGGACTTTCTTCCCCATACCATGCCAGCTCTACTTTCAGTCATCCCTGTCTGACTCCATGTTAGAAGCCTGTGCTTGCAGCTCCTGGGTCCCACCTTAGTCCTTGCCAGGCCCCACCCTGATTCTCACCTCCATTCCTTTGTCAATGGCCACTTTTCCCATTCTCACTGCGAAGGGGGCCTACATGGGGAAAGAGACAGGCTTGAGTCATTAAGTAGGCCGGATCAGGCTAAGCCAGGCCAGGTCCCTGACCCAGAAAGTTCCATGATCTGATCAGACTCATGAACATTTTTACCAGTCCTTCTCTTGGGTACCAATATGGGCAAGTCATGGAATGTCAAAGCTGGAAGGACCTGGAGAAAGTGGACACCTTCATTTTATAGATGAGTAAACAGACCAAAAGAAATTAATTCAATTCAACAGGCACCTACTATGTGCAAGTCACAAAGACAAAATGAAAAAGTTCCTGCCGTCAAAGCGCTTATGCTCACCTAAGACAGATGAAGAGGAACAGCAGCTGGGAGGGGGGGAAATTGCCCCTCCCTACCCCTCCCCCAGCAACCCAAACCTCACAGAGGGCAGCTGCTATCAAGGGGCAACCTTCCCCCCTGCCCAGATCCCCTCTGGGGGGTGCTGGCAGTGGGGCTCTTCTCCCCCACTCATCCTGCCCGTGCCCCCCTCCCAGCTAGATGCCAACTTCCCCCCATCCCCACCCAGGGGGGCCCCAGAATCCCCATACCACTTAGACCCTCAGGCCCCCTCCCCACTTCCCGATGGCTGTCGGTCCAGTTCTAGTGCCTCTAGTCTTGTACAGAAGACACAACTACTTAGATACTACTTGGATAGGCTGGGAGTCATCAACTACAAGCCTTCCAACCTGCCCTGCACATTCTAGGCCCTTTGGACTCTGAATCACTCCCTTCCCTCTCACTCCAGACACGTACACCTTTGGCCTACTCCTGACTGAGTGCCCAGAATGCTAGATGCTGGAAGAAAATTGCTGACCTCAGTTAATCCTTTCCACAGCGCCCACGGCCAAAGGGCAGAAGGCCCGGGCCAGTGTGTGCCTGTGTATGGGGAAGGTGGCAGATGTGTACGGGGAGGGCGGCAGATGTGTACGGGGAGGGCGGT
>NW_020947275.1:0-3132 GCF_900497805.2 Vombatus ursinus
GTGTGTGTGTGTGTGTGTGTGTGTGTGTGTGTGTGTGTGTGTGTGTGTAATGGAGTCGATCAAAACTGAGGGCTTCCGTGCTGCAGGGGAAAACCAGGGCACTCTCATGATACTCATGGATTTATGGTTCTAATGGACTGGTTCAAGATTTCAGAGGCTAGAAATACAGCTTTATTCTTCTTAAATGGGTTACCCTTGATTCGTTAATTATATGCAAACCAGGGATGGCATGTACAGAAAAGATGAAAGGGTACACACACCAATCAGCTCTGCTGGCTGCCCCAACTTGATCAGCTGTTGATTCTGAGCCCCCAGAGGTAAAGCAGCCCAGGTGGGAATTCCAGGGATAACAGCTCTCTCGATGATTACAGGTTACATCTAAAAAGAGGAGGCATCCCCAAGTACTGATTTATAGGGATAGGGACTGGACCTAGGAACTCCTGGGTGAGGGAAATCTCTCCACAAAGGTGGGTGGGCAATAGTCTTTGCAATGTATAGTCTTTGGGAGTTTCCTTGAGAGCTGGGAAGTTAAATGACTTGTCCAGGGTCACAAAGCCAGGATTTGACGGAGGTGAGACTTGAACCCAGGTCTCCTTGCTTCAAAGACAGCTCTCCATCCATGACCTCCCACTGCTTCTCTTGGAAAGCAACTGAAAGATGACTGAGTCTTGCTTTCATTGAAAACATTGCAGTTGGCTATATGAGGTAGACTGTCTTGGGACTGTAGAGTAGGAAGAAAGAAAGGAAATAAGTGTTTACTAAATGCTTCCTATGTGCCTGGCACTGTGCTAAGTACTGGGAATGCAAATACAGTTATCCTTCCACGTCATGGGGTTAGGAGCTCGGCGCCCCTTCGAGTTGGAAAATCCAAGTGAAATTTTTGCCTCTCCCTTTGTACTAGAGAAGTCTGAATTATTATGATATTAAAAGATAAAATATGTTGATATTATACAATACTATGCATATATTTTATACATTTCGGAGTTCCAATGTTGTCTACTGGTCCTCGAGTGTTATCTTCTGCAAAACTCCCCCCAAATTCCCATTTAATTTCTTAATGCAGACCCGAGATATAGCAAAATTGAGACATGGAAAGTTGAGATGTGGAAGGGATAAACTGTACGTGGAAAAAGAAAGCAAGTCCCTGCCCTCGGGGAGCTTCTGTTCTAATAAGGGAAGACAACATAGAAAAGGGAACTGAAAAGGCTGGGAGAGGAGGAAGGTGTGAGAGCAGGATTCTGAAATCCAAAACAGTCAGTAGCAGGCAAGATGAAGGATGAAGATAGACTGTCTTGGGCCCTTCCATAAAACAGCGGCTCCAGGAAGAACTCACCAGTGGGAGATGGTGGGGAGCACCTCAAGGAGAAATATTCCAGGATGAGTCAGTGCACAGAAGGCAGGGTTCTGAAGTCTAGAAGGCCAGAGATCAGGTGGAGAGGAGGGTGTCTGACCTGACACCCCTTATTAGCACATGGTGATCCGGGTAAAAGGGTTTATGTTGATTATGTTGACAGAACTCACCAATTCCAAAAAGTCGATGACCTTTCTCCCAGATCCAACACAACTGAGAGAGTTTGCTCTGAAAGGTCAATCTGTGACTTTTATACTCAGACCTGGTTAAATTTAATGCTACCCCCTCCTCATCTTACATCAAACTTCTCTGCATCAATGACAGAAAAGTTTAATATTTCCATGCATTCCTAAATCTATGGTGATGAAAGGATAAAGGTGAAATAAGTTTATTTTCTTTTTTTTCCCTAAGAATCTCACCTCTGATTTTATTTTATTTTTCAAACAGATTTTGAACATGACAAATTACTATGCTACATTTTCTTTAAAAAAAAGAAAAAACAAAAAGCTGCTGTTCTACAGAAATGGAATAAAGAAATAGAATTTTGAGAGATGAAGAGTATGTACATGTACATGTGTATATATGATTACAGTTATATAAATATGTTTTTATAAAATATATCTATATATTATGAAATATGTTTTATATATTTATAAAATAATTGAATCAGAAGCAATTAGACAATGCTGAGATGTCCATGAAGACCAAGGATTTATCCTGTCTACAGCTTGTTTATATGTTGTTTCTCCCATTAGACTTGGAACTTCTGGAGGGCACGGCTGGTTTTTGCCCTTTTTGCATGCTCAGGGCTTAGCACAGTGCCTAGCCTACAATAGGCTGGCACTTAACTAAATGCTAGTGCAGGACTTGACTTGAAAGTCATCTTATTTTATCACAGGAAATCAAGACCACAGCTATAAAGTTATGGAGAAGGCTGCCCGGAAGCTGCAGCCTTTGATCTTGAGATTCTGGATAAGGTTCTAAGGGAGAATTTAATTGGCAGAAATGACAGTTGTGGCATTTGCTTCCCTGCCCCCAACTCGATGTTAGGAAGAAGCATTGTTACCTTTCATTAACAAAAGGGCTGAAGATCCAGGATCCTGACCACACTTTCAAAAGAAGTTAAAAAGTGAATTTCCAGCCACTTTAGCTAAATTTCGATCTTGGACACACAGCTCCACAAACAAAGCTTGATGAAATGTGCACTTTTAGGAACTTTGACAACCCTAAGAAACTTCTCAAAGACTGAGGCAGCTAGACCATACCTCTGGGCCTGGAGTCAGGAAGACCCGAGTTCAAATCCAGCCTCAGATACGGACCAGCTGTGTGACCCTGAACATGTCATTTACCCTCTGGCTGCCTCAGTTTCTTCAACTGTTAACTGGAGATAATAAGAGCACTTATCTCTCAGGGTAGTTGTGAGAATAAAATGAGATGATATTTGTAAAAATCCTTCACAAATCTAAAAGTGCTAAAGAGATGTTAGATATTATTAGTATTAATCAAAATAAACTAAAACATGGCTTTCACCTGGAAGTCTCAGGGAGACTCTTGTTCCTTATTAAGCTTGCTTTATATTAGCTGCCCACATTATGCCCCCCATCTATTAATCTGTCTTTTCTGGACTTTGAGTCTAGCTCTGTCTGGAAGTTTGAGTAGTGTGGGTGTCCTTGGGAAAATCCCTGCTCTCTCCTCAGCATTCCCACCCCCCAGCACCCAGATCAGCTCACCTCATGGCTGCGGCAGGAACCCCTCGAAGGGCAGACTCTGTGTTCTCAGGA
>NW_020947276.1:0-3132 GCF_900497805.2 Vombatus ursinus
GTGTGTGTGTGTGTGTGTGTGTGTGTGTGTGTGTGTGTGTGTGTGTGTAATGGAGTCGATCAAAACTGAGGGCTTCCGTGCTGCAGGGGAAAACCAGGGCACTCTCATGATACTCATGGATTTATGGTTCTAATGGACTGGTTCAAGATTTCAGAGGCTAGAAATACAGCTTTATTCTTCTTAAATGGGTTACCCTTGATTCGTTAATTATATGCAAACCAGGGATGGCATGTACAGAAAAGATGAAAGGGTACACACACCAATCAGCTCTGCTGGCTGCCCCAACTTGATCAGCTGTTGATTCTGAGCCCCCAGAGGTAAAGCAGCCCAGGTGGGAATTCCAGGGATAACAGCTCTCTCGATGATTACAGGTTACATCTAAAAAGAGGAGGCATCCCCAAGTACTGATTTATAGGGATAGGGACTGGACCTAGGAACTCCTGGGTGAGGGAAATCTCTCCACAAAGGTGGGTGGGCAATAGTCTTTGCAATGTATAGTCTTTGGGAGTTTCCTTGAGAGCTGGGAAGTTAAATGACTTGTCCAGGGTCACAAAGCCAGGATTTGACGGAGGTGAGACTTGAACCCAGGTCTCCTTGCTTCAAAGACAGCTCTCCATCCATGACCTCCCACTGCTTCTCTTGGAAAGCAACTGAAAGATGACTGAGTCTTGCTTTCATTGAAAACATTGCAGTTGGCTATATGAGGTAGACTGTCTTGGGACTGTAGAGTAGGAAGAAAGAAAGGAAATAAGTGTTTACTAAATGCTTCCTATGTGCCTGGCACTGTGCTAAGTACTGGGAATGCAAATACAGTTATCCTTCCACGTCATGGGGTTAGGAGCTCGGCGCCCCTTCGAGTTGGAAAATCCAAGTGAAATTTTTGCCTCTCCCTTTGTACTAGAGAAGTCTGAATTATTATGATATTAAAAGATAAAATATGTTGATATTATACAATACTATGCATATATTTTATACATTTCGGAGTTCCAATGTTGTCTACTGGTCCTCGAGTGTTATCTTCTGCAAAACTCCCCCCAAATTCCCATTTAATTTCTTAATGCAGACCCGAGATATAGCAAAATTGAGACATGGAAAGTTGAGATGTGGAAGGGATAAACTGTACGTGGAAAAAGAAAGCAAGTCCCTGCCCTCGGGGAGCTTCTGTTCTAATAAGGGAAGACAACATAGAAAAGGGAACTGAAAAGGCTGGGAGAGGAGGAAGGTGTGAGAGCAGGATTCTGAAATCCAAAACAGTCAGTAGCAGGCAAGATGAAGGATGAAGATAGACTGTCTTGGGCCCTTCCATAAAACAGCGGCTCCAGGAAGAACTCACCAGTGGGAGATGGTGGGGAGCACCTCAAGGAGAAATATTCCAGGATGAGTCAGTGCACAGAAGGCAGGGTTCTGAAGTCTAGAAGGCCAGAGATCAGGTGGAGAGGAGGGTGTCTGACCTGACACCCCTTATTAGCACATGGTGATCCGGGTAAAAGGGTTTATGTTGATTATGTTGACAGAACTCACCAATTCCAAAAAGTCGATGACCTTTCTCCCAGATCCAACACAACTGAGAGAGTTTGCTCTGAAAGGTCAATCTGTGACTTTTATACTCAGACCTGGTTAAATTTAATGCTACCCCCTCCTCATCTTACATCAAACTTCTCTGCATCAATGACAGAAAAGTTTAATATTTCCATGCATTCCTAAATCTATGGTGATGAAAGGATAAAGGTGAAATAAGTTTATTTTCTTTTTTTTCCCTAAGAATCTCACCTCTGATTTTATTTTATTTTTCAAACAGATTTTGAACATGACAAATTACTATGCTACATTTTCTTTAAAAAAAAGAAAAAACAAAAAGCTGCTGTTCTACAGAAATGGAATAAAGAAATAGAATTTTGAGAGATGAAGAGTATGTACATGTACATGTGTATATATGATTACAGTTATATAAATATGTTTTTATAAAATATATCTATATATTATGAAATATGTTTTATATATTTATAAAATAATTGAATCAGAAGCAATTAGACAATGCTGAGATGTCCATGAAGACCAAGGATTTATCCTGTCTACAGCTTGTTTATATGTTGTTTCTCCCATTAGACTTGGAACTTCTGGAGGGCACGGCTGGTTTTTGCCCTTTTTGCATGCTCAGGGCTTAGCACAGTGCCTAGCCTACAATAGGCTGGCACTTAACTAAATGCTAGTGCAGGACTTGACTTGAAAGTCATCTTATTTTATCACAGGAAATCAAGACCACAGCTATAAAGTTATGGAGAAGGCTGCCCGGAAGCTGCAGCCTTTGATCTTGAGATTCTGGATAAGGTTCTAAGGGAGAATTTAATTGGCAGAAATGACAGTTGTGGCATTTGCTTCCCTGCCCCCAACTCGATGTTAGGAAGAAGCATTGTTACCTTTCATTAACAAAAGGGCTGAAGATCCAGGATCCTGACCACACTTTCAAAAGAAGTTAAAAAGTGAATTTCCAGCCACTTTAGCTAAATTTCGATCTTGGACACACAGCTCCACAAACAAAGCTTGATGAAATGTGCACTTTTAGGAACTTTGACAACCCTAAGAAACTTCTCAAAGACTGAGGCAGCTAGACCATACCTCTGGGCCTGGAGTCAGGAAGACCCGAGTTCAAATCCAGCCTCAGATACGGACCAGCTGTGTGACCCTGAACATGTCATTTACCCTCTGGCTGCCTCAGTTTCTTCAACTGTTAACTGGAGATAATAAGAGCACTTATCTCTCAGGGTAGTTGTGAGAATAAAATGAGATGATATTTGTAAAAATCCTTCACAAATCTAAAAGTGCTAAAGAGATGTTAGATATTATTAGTATTAATCAAAATAAACTAAAACATGGCTTTCACCTGGAAGTCTCAGGGAGACTCTTGTTCCTTATTAAGCTTGCTTTATATTAGCTGCCCACATTATGCCCCCCATCTATTAATCTGTCTTTTCTGGACTTTGAGTCTAGCTCTGTCTGGAAGTTTGAGTAGTGTGGGTGTCCTTGGGAAAATCCCTGCTCTCTCCTCAGCATTCCCACCCCCCAGCACCCAGATCAGCTCACCTCCTGGCTGCGGCAGGAACCCCTCGAAGGGCAGACTCTGTGTTCTCAGGA
>NW_020947277.1:0-5189 GCF_900497805.2 Vombatus ursinus
CTAGGGCCAACCCAAGATAGACTTACCCCTATGAAGAGGCAGTCTAACTGTGGGCCCTGTGACCAGGCCCACCCCAAGGTAGACTTGCCCATATGAAGAGGCAGTGTAACAGAGAGCTCTCTGACTAGGCGCACCCCACGGTAGACTTTCCCCTATGAAGGGGCAGTCTAACTGAGAGCCCTGTGACCAGGCCCACCCCGAGGTAGACTTGCCCCTATGATGAGGCAGTATAACAGAGAGCCCTGTGACTAGGGCCACCCCAATGTTAACTTGCAGTAATGAAGATGCAGGGTAATAGAGAGCTCTGTAAGTAGACCTACCCCAACACAGACTTCCCATATGAAGAGGCAGTGTAATTGAGAGCCCTGTGACTAGACCCGCTCCAAGTTAGACTTGCCCCTATGAAGAGGCAGTCTTACAGAGAGCCCTGTGAACAGGCCCACCCCAAGGTAGACTTGCCCCTTTGAAGATGAAGTGTAACACAGAGCTCTCTGACTAGCCCCACCCCAAGGTACACTTGCCCCTATGAAGAGGCAGTGTAACCGAGTGGTGTGTGACTAGGCCCACCTGAAGTTAGACTGGCTCCTATGAAGAGGCAGTGTAAGAGAGAGGTCTGTAACTAGACCCACCCCAAGGTAGACTTGCCCCTAATAAGGTGCAGTGTACTAGAGAGCCCTGTGACTAGCCCCTCCCCAAGTTAGACTTGCCCCTATCAAGAGGCAGTCTAAGAGAGAGCCCTGTGTCGAGGCCCACCCCAAGTTAGAGTTGACCCTATGAAGAGGCAGTGTAACAGAGAGCTCTGTAACTAGGCTCACCCCAAGGAAGACTTGCTCCTCTGAAGAGGCAGTGTAACAGAGAGCCTTGTGACTAGGCCCACCCCAAGGTAGACTTGCCATTATGAAGAGGCAGTGTAAAAGAGAGCTCTGTGACTAGGCCCACTCCGACTTAGACTTTCCCCTATGAAGAGGCAAGGTAACAGAGAGCTCTGTGACGAGACCCACCCCAAGGTAGACTTGCCCCGATGAAAAGGCAGTGTAATGGAGAGCTCTCTGACTAGGCCCTCCCCAAGGTAGATTTGCCCCTATGAAGAGGCAGTTTAAGAGAGAGCTCTCTTACTAGGACCACCCTAAGTTAGACTTGCCCCTATGAAGAGGCAGTAAAAGGGAGCTCTGTGACTAGGCCCACTCCGACTTAGACTTTCCCCTATGAAGAGGCAATGTAACAAAGAGCTCTGTGACTAGACCCACCCCAAGGTAGACTTGCCCCGATGAAAAGGCAGTGTAATAGAGAGCTCTGTGACTAGGCCCAATCCAAGGTAGACTTGGCCCTCTGAAGAGGCAGTGCAACAGAGAGCTCTGTGACTAAGCGTACCCCAAGTTAGACCTGCCCCTATGAAGAGGCAGTGTAACAGAGAACTCAGTGACTAGGCACACCCCAATGTAGAGTTGCCCCTATGAAGAGGCAGTGCAACAGAGAACTCTGTGACTAGGCACACCTCAATGTAGAGTTGCCCCTATGAAGAGGCAGTGCAACAGAGAGCTATGTGACTAGGCCCACCGAAAGGTAGACTTGCCCCTATGAAGAGACACTGTAACAGAGAGCTCTGTGACTAGGCCCAATCCAAGGTAGACTTGCCCCTATGAAGAGGCAGTGCAACAGAGAGCTCTGTGAGTAAGCGTACCCCAAGGTAGACTTGCCCCTATGAAGAGGCAGTGGAACAGAGAGCTCAGTGAATAGGCCCACCCAAAGGTAGACTTGCCCCTATGAAGAGGCAGTGTAACAGAGAGCTCTGTGACTAGGCCCAGCCCAAGGTAGACTTGCCCCTATGAAGAGGCAGTGTAACAGAGAGCTCTGTGACTAGGCCCACCCCAAGGTATACTTGCCCCTATGAAGAGGCAGTGTAACAGAGAGCTCGGTGAGTAGGCCCACCACAAGGTAGAGTTGCCCCTATGAAGAGGCAGTGTAATAAAGAGCTCTGTGACTAGACGTACCCTGAGTTAGACTTGCCCCTATGAAGAGGCACTGTAACAGAGAGTTCTGTGACTAGGACCACCCCAAGGTAGACTTGCCCCTATGAAGGGGCAGTGTAACAGAAAGCTCTGTGACTAGGCCCACCCAAAGGTAGACTTGCCCCTATGAAGAGGTAGTGTAACAGAGAGCTCTGTGACTAGGCCCACCCCAAGGTATATTTGCCCCTATGAAGAGGCAGTGTAACAGAGAGCTCTGTGAGTAGGCCCACCCCAAGTTAGACTTGCCCTTATGAATAGGCAGTGTAATGGAGAGCTCTCTGACTAGGCCCACCCTGAAGTAGACTTGCCCCTGTGAAGACGCAGCTTAACAGAGAGCTCTGTGTTGTTACAGAGAGCTCTGTGACTAGGAAACCCCAAGGTAGACTTGCCCCTATGAAGAGGCAGTGTAACAGAGAGTTCTGTGCCCCTAAGTTAGACTTGCCCTTATAGAGAAGCAGTGTAACAGAGAGCTCTGTGACTAGTCTCACCCCAAGGTAGACTTGCCCCTTAGAAGAGGCAGTATAACAGAGAGCTCTGTGACTAGGCCCACCCACGGTAGACTTGGCCCTATGAAGAGGCAGTGTAACAGAGAGCTCTGTGACTAGGCCCACCTGAAGTTAGACTGGCCCCTATGAAGAGGCAGTGTAACAGAGAGCTCTGTGACTAGGCCCACCCCAATGTAGACTTGCTCCTAAGAAGAGGCAGTGTAACAGAGAACTCTGTGACTAGGCCCACCCCAAGGTAGAGTTGCCCCTATGAGCAGGCAGTGTAACAGAGAGCTCTCTGACTAGGCCTACCAAAAAGTAAACTTGCCCCTATGAATAGGCAGTGTAACAGAGAGGTCTGTGACTGGGCCCACCCCAAGGTAGAGTTGCCCATATGAAGAGGCAGTGTAACCTAGAGCTCTGTGACTAGGGCCACCCCAAGGTAGACTTGCCCCTATGAAGAGGCAGTCTAACCGAGAGCCCTGTGACCTGGCCCACCCCAAGGTAGACTTGCCCATATGAAGAGGCAGTGTAACAGAGAGCTCTCTGACTAGGCGCACGCCAAGCTACACTTGCCCATTTGAAGAGGTAGTGTAACAGAGAGCTCTGTGAATAGGCCCACCCCGAGGTAGACTTGCCCCTATGAAGAGGCAGTGTAACAGAGAGCTCTGGCATGAGGCCCAGCCCAAGGTAGACTTGCCCCTATGAAGAGGCAGTGTAATAGAGAGCCCTGTGACTAGCCCCACCCCACGTTAGTCTTGCCCCTATGAAGAGGCAGTCTAACAAAGCGCCCTGTGAGCAGGCCCACCCCAAGGTAGACTTGCCACTATGAAGAGGCAGTGTAACAGCCAGCTATTTGATTAGGTCCTCCCCGAGGTAGACTTTCTCCTATGAAGAGGCAGTGTAATAGAGAGCTCTGTGAGTAGGCCCACCCCAAGTAGACTTGACCCTATGAAGAGGCAGTGTAATAGAGAGCTCTGTGACTAGGCCCACCACAAGGTAGCCTTCTCCCCATGAAGAGGCAGTATAACAGAGAGCTATGTGACTAGGCCCAATCCAAGGTAGACTTGGCCCTATGAAGAGGCAGTGCAACAGAGAGCTCTGTGACTAAGCGTACCCCAAGTTAGACTTGCCCCTATAAAGTGGCAGTGTAACAGAGAGCTCTGTGACTAGGCCCACCCAAAGGTAGACTTGCCCCTATGAAGAGGCAGTGTAACAGAGAGCTCTGTGACTAGGCCCAGCCCAAGGGAGACTTGCCCCTATCAAGAGGCAGTGTAACAGAGAGCTCTGTGACTAGGCCCATCCCAAGGTATACTTGCCCCTATGAAGAGGCAGTGTAACAGAGAGCTCTGTGAGTAGGCCCACCCCAAGTTAGACTTGCCCTTATGAATAGGCAGTGTAATGGAGAGCTCTCTGACTAGGCCCACCCTGAAGTAGACTTGCCCTTGTGAAGACGCAGTGTAACAGAGAGCTCTGTGTTGTTACAGAGAGCTCTGTGACTAGGAAACCCCAAGGTAGACTTGCCCCTATGAAGAGGCAGTGTAACAGAGAACTCTGTGACTAGGCACACCACAATGTAAAGTTGCCCCTATGAAGAGGCAGTGCAACAGTGAGCTCTGTGACTAGGCCCACCCCAAGGTAGACTTGCCCCTGTGAAGAGGCAGTCTAACAGAGCGCCCTGTGAGCAGGCCCACCCCAAGGTAGACTTGCCCCTATGAAGAGGCAGTGTAACAGCCAGCTATTTGATTAGGTCCACCCCGAGGTAGACTTTCTCCTCTGAAGAGGCAGTGTAATAGAGAGCCCTGTGAACAGGCCCACCCCAAGGTAGACTTGCCCCTTTGAAGAGGAAGTGTAACACAGAGCTCTCTGACTAGCCCCACCCCAAGGTAGACTTGCCCCTATGAAGAGGCAGTGTAACAGAGTGGTGTGTGACTAGACCCACCTGAAGTTAGACTGGCCCCTATGAAGAGGCAGTATAAGAGAGATCTCTTTTACTAGGACCACCCCAAGTTAGACTTGCCCCTATGAAGAGGCAGTAATAGAGAGCTCTGTGACTAGCCCCTCCCCAAGTTAGACTTGCCCCTATCAAGAGGCAGTCTAACAGAGAGCCCGGTGTCCAGGCCCACCCCAAGTTAGATTTGACCCTATGAAGAGGCAGTGTAACAGAGAGCTCTGTAACTAGGCTCACCCCAAGGAAGACTTGCTCCTCTGAAGAGGCAGTGTAACAGAGAGCCTTGTGACTAGGCCCACCCCAAGGTAGACTTGCCATTATGAAGAGGCAGTGTAAAAGAGAGCTCTGTGACTAGGCCCACTCCGACTTAGACTTTCCCCTATGAAGAGGCAATATAACAGAGAGCTCTGTGACTAGACCCACCCCAAGGTAGACTTGCCCCGATGAAAAGGCAGTGTAATAGAGAGCTCTCTGCCTAGGCCCACCCCAAGGTAGACTTGCCCCTATGAAGAGGTAGTGTAACAGAGAGCACTATGACTAGTTCCACCCCTAGGTAGATTTGCCCCTTTGAAGAAGCAGTGTAATAGAGAGCTCTGTGAGTAGGCCCACCACAGGGTAGACTTGCACCTATGAAGAGGCAGTGCAACAGAGAGCTATATGACTAGGAGCATCCCAAGTTGATTTCCCCTATGAAGAAGCAGTGTAACAGAGAGCCCTGTGACTAGGCCAACACCAAGGTAGAAT
>NW_020947278.1:0-5189 GCF_900497805.2 Vombatus ursinus
CTAGGGCCAACCCAAGATAGACTTACCCCTATGAAGAGGCAGTCTAAGTGTGGGCCCTGTGACCAGGCCCACCCCAAGGTAGACTTGCCCATATGAAGAGGCAGTGTAACAGAGAGCTCTCTGACTAGGCGCACCCCACGGTAGACTTTCCCCTATGAAGGGGCAGTCTAACTGAGAGCCCTGTGACCAGGCCCACCCCGAGGTAGACTTGCCCCTATGATGAGGCAGTATAACAGAGAGCCCTGTGACTAGGGCCACCCCAATGTTAACTTGCAGTAATGAAGATGCAGGGTAATAGAGAGCTCTGTAAGTAGACCTACCCCAACACAGACTTCCCATATGAAGAGGCAGTGTAATTGAGAGCCCTGTGACTAGACCCGCTCCAAGTTAGACTTGCCCCTATGAAGAGGCAGTCTTACAGAGAGCCCTGTGAACAGGCCCACCCCAAGGTAGACTTGCCCCTTTGAAGATGAAGTGTAACACAGAGCTCTCTGACTAGCCCCACCCCAAGGTACACTTGCCCCTATGAAGAGGCAGTGTAACCGAGTGGTGTGTGACTAGGCCCACCTGAAGTTAGACTGGCTCCTATGAAGAGGCAGTGTAAGAGAGAGGTCTGTAACTAGACCCACCCCAAGGTAGACTTGCCCCTAATAAGGTGCAGTGTACTAGAGAGCCCTGTGACTAGCCCCTCCCCAAGTTAGACTTGCCCCTATCAAGAGGCAGTCTAAGAGAGAGCCCTGTGTCGAGGCCCACCCCAAGTTAGAGTTGACCCTATGAAGAGGCAGTGTAACAGAGAGCTCTGTAACTAGGCTCACCCCAAGGAAGACTTGCTCCTCTGAAGAGGCAGTGTAACAGAGAGCCTTGTGACTAGGCCCACCCCAAGGTAGACTTGCCATTATGAAGAGGCAGTGTAAAAGAGAGCTCTGTGACTAGGCCCACTCCGACTTAGACTTTCCCCTATGAAGAGGCAAGGTAACAGAGAGCTCTGTGACGAGACCCACCCCAAGGTAGACTTGCCCCGATGAAAAGGCAGTGTAATGGAGAGCTCTCTGACTAGGCCCTCCCCAAGGTAGATTTGCCCCTATGAAGAGGCAGTTTAAGAGAGAGCTCTCTTACTAGGACCACCCTAAGTTAGACTTGCCCCTATGAAGAGGCAGTAAAAGGGAGCTCTGTGACTAGGCCCACTCCGACTTAGACTTTCCCCTATGAAGAGGCAATGTAACAAAGAGCTCTGTGACTAGACCCACCCCAAGGTAGACTTGCCCCGATGAAAAGGCAGTGTAATAGAGAGCTCTGTGACTAGGCCCAATCCAAGGTAGACTTGGCCCTCTGAAGAGGCAGTGCAACAGAGAGCTCTGTGACTAAGCGTACCCCAAGTTAGACCTGCCCCTATGAAGAGGCAGTGTAACAGAGAACTCAGTGACTAGGCACACCCCAATGTAGAGTTGCCCCTATGAAGAGGCAGTGCAACAGAGAACTCTGTGACTAGGCACACCTCAATGTAGAGTTGCCCCTATGAAGAGGCAGTGCAACAGAGAGCTATGTGACTAGGCCCACCGAAAGGTAGACTTGCCCCTATGAAGAGACACTGTAACAGAGAGCTCTGTGACTAGGCCCAATCCAAGGTAGACTTGCACCTATGAAGAGGCAGTGCAACAGAGAGCTCTGTGAGTAAGCGTACCCCAAGGTAGACTTGCCCCTATGAAGAGGCAGTGGAACAGAGAGCTCAGTGAATAGGCCCACCCAAAGGTAGACTTGCCCCTATGAAGAGGCAGTGTAACAGAGAGCTCTGTGACTAGGCCCAGCCCAAGGTAGACTTGCCCCTATGAAGAGGCAGTGTAACAGAGAGCTCTGTGACTAGGCCCACCCCAAGGTATACTTGCCCCTATGAAGAGGCAGTGTAACAGAGAGCTCGGTGAGTAGGCCCACCACAAGGTAGAGTTGCCCCTATGAAGAGGCAGTGTAATAAAGAGCTCTGTGACTAGACGTACCCTGAGTTAGACTTGCCCCTATGAAGAGGCACTGTAACAGAGAGTTCTGTGACTAGGACAACCCCAAGGTAGACTTGCCCCTATGAAGGGGCAGTGTAACAGAAAGCTCTGTGACTAGGCCCACCCAAAGGTAGACTTGCCCCTATGAAGAGGTAGTGTAACAGAGAGCTCTGTGACTAGGCCCACCCCAAGGTATATTTGCCCCTATGAAGAGGCAGTGTAACAGAGAGCTCTGTGAGTAGGCCCACCCCAAGTTAGACTTGCCCTTATGAATAGGCAGTGTAATGGAGAGCTCTCTGACTAGGCCCACCCTGAAGTAGACTTGCCCCTGTGAAGACGCAGCTTAACAGAGAGCTCTGTGTTGTTACAGAGAGCTCTGTGACTAGGAAACCCCAAGGTAGACTTGCCCCTATGAAGAGGCAGTGTAACAGAGAGTTCTGTGCCCCTAAGTTAGACTTGCCCTTATAGAGAAGCAGTGTAACAGAGAGCTCTGTGACTAGTCTCACCCCAAGGTAGACTTGCCCCTTAGAAGAGGCAGTATAACAGAGAGCTCTGTGACTAGGCCCACCCACGGTAGACTTGGCCCTATGAAGAGGCAGTGTAACAGAGAGCTCTGTGACTAGGCCCACCTGAAGTTAGACTGGCCCCTATGAAGAGGCAGTGTAACAGAGAGCTCTGTGACTAGGCCCACCCCAATGTAGACTTGCTCCTAAGAAGAGGCAGTGTAACAGAGAACTCTGTGACTAGGCCCACCCCAAGGTAGAGTTGCCCCTATGAGCAGGCAGTGTAACAGAGAGCTCTCTGACTAGGCCTACCAAAAAGTAAACTTGCCCCTATGAATAGGCAGTGTAACAGAGAGGTCTGTGACTGGGCCCACCCCAAGGTAGAGTTGCCCATATGAAGAGGCAGTGTAACCTAGAGCTCTGTGACTAGGGCCACCCCAAGGTAGACTTGCCCCTATGAAGAGGCAGTCTAACCGAGAGCCCTGTGACCTGGCCCACCCCAAGGTAGACTTGCCCATATGAAGAGGCAGTGTAACAGAGAGCTCTCTGACTAGGCGCACGCCAAGCTACACTTGCCCATTTGAAGAGGTAGTGTAACAGAGAGCTCTGTGAATAGGCCCACCCCGAGGTAGACTTGCCCCTATGAAGAGGCAGTGTAACAGAGAGCTCTGGCATGAGGCCCAGCCCAAGGTAGACTTGCCCCTATGAAGAGGCAGTGTAATAGAGAGCCCTGTGACTAGCCCCACCCCACGTTAGTCTTGCCCCTATGAAGAGGCAGTCTAACAAAGCGCCCTGTGAGCAGGCCCACCCCAAGGTAGACTTGCCACTATGAAGAGGCAGTGTAACAGCCAGCTATTTGATTAGGTCCTCCCCGAGGTAGACTTTCTCCTATGAAGAGGCAGTGTAATAGAGAGCTCTGTGAGTAGGCCCACCCCAAGTAGACTTGACCCTATGAAGAGGCAGTGTAATAGAGAGCTCTGTGACTAGGCCCACCACAAGGTAGCCTTCTCCCCATGAAGAGGCAGTATAACAGAGAGCTATGTGACTAGGCCCAATCCAAGGTAGACTTGGCCCTATGAAGAGGCAGTGCAACAGAGAGCTCTGTGACTAAGCGTACCCCAAGTTAGACTTGCCCCTATAAAGTGGCAGTGTAACAGAGAGCTCTGTGACTAGGCCCACCCAAAGGTAGACTTGCCCCTATGAAGAGGCAGTGTAACAGAGAGCTCTGTGACTAGGCCCAGCCCAAGGGAGACTTGCCCCTATCAAGAGGCAGTGTAACAGAGAGCTCTGTGACTAGGCCCATCCCAAGGTATACTTGCCCCTATGAAGAGGCAGTGTAACAGAGAGCTCTGTGAGTAGGCCCACCCCAAGTTAGACTTGCCCTTATGAATAGGCAGTGTAATGGAGAGCTCTCTGACTAGGCCCACCCTGAAGTAGACTTGCCCTTGTGAAGACGCAGTGTAACAGAGAGCTCTGTGTTGTTACAGAGAGCTCTGTGACTAGGAAACCCCAAGGTAGACTTGCCCCTATGAAGAGGCAGTGTAACAGAGAACTCTGTGACTAGGCACACCACAATGTAAAGTTGCCCCTATGAAGAGGCAGTGCAACAGTGAGCTCTGTGACTAGGCCCACCCCAAGGTAGACTTGCCCCTGTGAAGAGGCAGTCTAACAGAGCGCCCTGTGAGCAGGCCCACCCCAAGGTAGACTTGCCCCTATGAAGAGGCAGTGTAACAGCCAGCTATTTGATTAGGTCCACCCCGAGGTAGACTTTCTCCTCTGAAGAGGCAGTGTAATAGAGAGCCCTGTGAACAGGCCCACCCCAAGGTAGACTTGCCCCTTTGAAGAGGAAGTGTAACACAGAGCTCTCTGACTAGCCCCACCCCAAGGTAGACTTGCCCCTATGAAGAGGCAGTGTAACAGAGTGGTGTGTGACTAGACCCACCTGAAGTTAGACTGGCCCCTATGAAGAGGCAGTATAAGAGAGATCTCTTTTACTAGGACCACCCCAAGTTAGACTTGCCCCTATGAAGAGGCAGTAATAGAGAGCTCTGTGACTAGCCCCTCCCCAAGTTAGACTTGCCCCTATCAAGAGGCAGTCTAACAGAGAGCCCGGTGTCCAGGCCCACCCCAAGTTAGATTTGACCCTATGAAGAGGCAGTGTAACAGAGAGCTCTGTAACTAGGCTCACCCCAAGGAAGACTTGCTCCTCTGAAGAGGCAGTGTAACAGAGAGCCTTGTGACTAGGCCCACCCCAAGGTAGACTTGCCATTATGAAGAGGCAGTGTAAAAGAGAGCTCTGTGACTAGGCCCACTCCGACTTAGACTTTCCCCTATGAAGAGGCAATATAACAGAGAGCTCTGTGACTAGACCCACCCCAAGGTAGACTTGCCCCGATGAAAAGGCAGTGTAATAGAGAGCTCTCTGCCTAGGCCCACCCCAAGGTAGACTTGCCCCTATGAAGAGGTAGTGTAACAGAGAGCACTATGACTAGTTCCACCCCTAGGTAGATTTGCCCCTTTGAAGAAGCAGTGTAATAGAGAGCTCTGTGAGTAGGCCCACCACAGGGTAGACTTGCACCTATGAAGAGGCAGTGCAACAGAGAGCTATATGACTAGGAGCATCCCAAGTTGATTTCCCCTATGAAGAAGCAGTGTAACAGAGAGCCCTGTGACTAGGCCAACACCAAGGTAGAAT
>NW_020947279.1:0-2282 GCF_900497805.2 Vombatus ursinus
AGTGAAGAAGCAGCAGGTGCAGATAGGTTGGGAGTGATAGTCACAACTCTGCACACAGGTGGCCCAGGCTGTAGGGTCATCTTTTCACTGGACTGAAGCAGCAGTGGGATTTGGCCACCTTGTGGGTGTCTGAGCAGCCCTTTTTAAGGACTGCACTGCTCACCTCCTGATATGAGGAAGGGGATAGAAAAGGTGCCCTAAAAACTGTTTGTTTCACTGAACCCTGGCTGCTTACCATGTCAGGTGGGGATCCCACCATGTAATAGAAACACAAAAAAATGTACAAAAATTTTTGCTATTCACCATTGGTACATGGAATGTGCCAGTGTTTATGGACAACCATGAAATCCAGTAGATTTGAAAGATGAGCAGCTCTTTTGCAGAGAGAACTCAGCAATTATTGCAACCAAATAGCAACCCTGAATGAAACAAGGCTGGCACATGAAGAACAGCTTACTGAAGTTGGAGCTGTATGCACTTTTTTTTTGAAGAGGTCAACAGTGATGTGGAGTGCTGTGAAGCTGACATAGGTTTTGGAATCAAAACTAATCTAGTCAACAAGGTTGAATGCCTTGTATGAATAACAATATGATTTGCACTTGCAGGAAAACACCATGCCACCAATCATCAGTATATATGTTCCCATAATAATGAGGTCAAAAGAAAAATTTTATCATTGATATGATGAAAGAGGACAAACTTGTAATTCTGGGCAACTTTGACACCAGAGTAGACACAATCAGAGATGGCAGGGAGTCCTTGGGAGCAAGGTAGTCAGAAACAGCAACAGCAATGGTCACTTACTACTAATGACTCTGCATCTCATGACCTTTTTATCACCAACACCATATTTTGTTAATCTAAACTCAATAAAACTTTATGGCTGCACCCTTGCAGCAAACATTAGCGTTTAATAGACTATGTCATCCTAAAGGGAAGAGACATAATGTGAGAGTGACAAAGGTGATATGTGGTACAGAGTTATGGACCAATCATTAATTTATCCTCTCCAAGCTAAATATTCTCATTCAACAAAAGGAGTGGCAGTCCAAAGCAATTTGACTACCAGAAGACTTAATGTCAACAGATTACAACACTTCTCTATGCATCAACAGTTTGTTTCTGAGAAGGAAAGTAGAGTCAACACATGGTTGACAACAGTAGAGGAGAAAAGGAGTGGGCAGCTTTCAGAGATTTGATGTACAGTACCACATTTACTCATCTGGGCCAGAATTCTTGCAAACATCAAAACTGGTTGGATGAAACTGATGGGGAAATTCAGGAGCTGCTAAATGAAAAAAGTTCAAATCTGACCTAGGAAACTTGCTAGCTGTGTGACCCTGGGCAAGTCACTTAACCCCTATTGCCTCCAAAAAAAATCCACAAAAAATAATTTGGGGCACAAGCAGACAAATGAATCAACAGTGAAAATATTAAAACAGAAGAGGAAAAAATGACTAGATGTGTCCAAACATCTTGGAAGAAAAATAGGATTCCTGTCAACTCCCAAGAGAGAATAGAACCAGAGTAGGATGTTCTCAAATAATTCAAGAGAAAAAGAAGAATTATGATAGCAAAAATTTAAGGCCTGGAAAGCACAAATAATTTTAGGAATAGAAAAACTTGAATGCATCACAGAAGTAAAATAGAGAACAACTTATTGTAAATACAAATATATAGAAATGAAGGAAAATCTGGAAGAAGATGAGCGAGAAATGATACCATTATAAGCAAGCCACATTGATCTTGAAGACCACGTGAGTAAACACAACTTAAGGACCATAGGACTCCCAGAAAAAACATAAGAAGTTAATCTTAGACCCCATAATGTAAGAAATAATACAAGAAGATCGCCCAGAACTTTGGATAAAGAAAACAAAGTACTAATTGAAAGAATCAAGTATTTTACCATTTTTACCTACCTGAAAGTCCTGTAGTGACAGGCAAGTGAAGAAGCAGCAGGTGCAGATAGGTTGGGAGTGATAGTCACAACTCTGCACACAGGTGGCCCAGGCTGTAGGGTCATCTTTTCACTGGACTGAAGCAGCAGTGGGATTTGGCCACCTTGTGGGTGTCTGAGCAGCCCTTTTTAAGGACTGCACTGCTCACCTCCTGATATGAGGAAGGGGATAGAAAAGGTGCCCTAAAAACTGTTTGTTTCACTGAACCCTGGCTGCTTACCATGTCAGGTGGGGATCCCACCATGTAATAGAAACACAAAAAAATGTACAAAAATTTTTGCTATTCACCATTGGTACATGGAATGTGCCAGTGTTTATGGA
>NW_020947280.1:0-36318 GCF_900497805.2 Vombatus ursinus
AATCACTTTACTTTCTCAGTAAATATCCTCTTGCTTAAAAAAAAAAATCAATGTTAATTGGTTAATTGATATTAGGGAGATGTTAACTGGTCAAATGATAGTGGGGAAATGTAGCTGATGGGGGCTCATAAGCAATACTACTAGAAAACCCTCCAGCCCCTTAGTGTTACTTATAAAATTCCGAGGGAAAAGGAGCTATCATACTTTGGGGACCCAAATTGCTAGTCCAAATGTGAGTTGGAAGAGTGATCCCATAGTATATGCAATAAAAATTTCAATTATTATTATTGTTATTGTTATTATGACCATGATAGGGTATATAACAATAAACCAGAAAATCCATAGATCAAATAGCAAAGTTTTCAAGTAAGGCAGAACAGTAAAGCAAATATCAAGGGAAAATTTCTCCATACACAAAGGGGTAAAATCTCCCATGGATTGCCACACCACCAGTGAGAGCAGGAATATTCCCTGAACAACTCACACTCTTAGGGTAGTGTCTGGCAGCAAATTACCCTGAGCTTAGATAAGCTTCAAGGAGGCACTTAGTAACCCTAGAGAGGATGAGGCAGAGCTAGTGACTTTTGCCCTGCATTCCTGCCACTGACTATGCCCTGACTGTTGTCCCCCTTACACTTATTTGCAAAATATTATATGGGAGGATTACCAGAGATGATCAAAAATATACAAAAGAAATCCATGCTGGAAGTGACACAAGTTTAAAGATAAACAGGGATTGATTTTCAAGATATATCAAAGAGTGAAATATTCCAAAAGAATGGAAAAGATTTCAGGTGGCATTATTATGGAAATGAATCAAACTACTATTAACTACTACCCTATATGCCTAATATCTCATCTCTAGAAGATCTTTATGAGAATGCTTTATATGAAAAGAAAACAAGAAGGCTTTTGAAAATGATTTTCTATAGCAGACCACATGTTTACTGTCATACAATTAATTGACTAAGAGGTATAGAAAATAGAAGATTCCACTGTGTGCATTGTTTGTTGATTACCGCCCCCCCCCAAAAAAAGGCATTTGACTCAGGAGAGTAAAATGCAGCTTTGAAAGCTCCTCCAGCTAGGTGTCTCTATGCATGCGGACACAAGTATACAGTACTTTGAGGTTCCTACAGCATTTTCCTCACAACTATATCATACTGCCTCTCTTTGTTAAGATGATATAAGATTCTTTGATACAGGTAATCACAAACATAACATTGTCCAATGATCGTTTGAGTATTAAGATCAAACTAGGCAAAAAACAAAACAAAACAGGGAGACAGATGCTTGCCAAAGTGTTTACCAGTGTCACAGAAGATGTCCTATGCAACTTGCAAGTAAGAAAAGGAGTTTCTATAGATGACACAGTTCTTCAGATCGTCCTGTCTGTGGATGAAACTACCTGCAGAATACTACAGGGTTAGTCATTCAAAAGAAATAAGCTAGCAATCCACACAAGAAGAACCAAATGGGTCAAAAATATACATTGCTTAAACCATAATAGGCACAGACAACCTATTCAATTAGTCCATCAATACATATTATGTACCAATTACTAGAATTAAATAGAATTTGGACTGAATTTGGGAAAATGTATGGTGTTTTCAATAATCCCAAACTGGTCACCTGCCATCAAAGACCATCTTTTAAAATACTGATACCCTCCTGGTGATGCTAAATGGGTACGTATCATGGAACAAGATAATCCGAAAATAATTAAAATTTCAGATAGCCCATAGGGCAATAAAAAGACACATGGGCTATAGCATTTTTTTTCCCTGTAGCATATTGCCAAAATAACTTGCATTAGAAATAGTATAAGATAATCCAAAAATAATTAAAATTTCAGACAGTCCATAGGGCAATAAAAAGACACATGGGCTATAGCATTTTTTTTCTGTAGCATATTGCCAAAATAACTTGCATTAGAAATGGTATAAAAGATATCATTGAGGACTAGCACCTCTAGTGTAAAGGCTTGCTGAACCCTTTTCAGGGCTGCTCATCCACCTTTGGTGACCACCTTCACCCAGTTCTCACCTGTGGCTCTAAGAAGCTGTAGCATCAGTGGCCACACCCTAGGAAACCATGTTGGCAGATAAGCTAAACCAAGTCGAGGGTAATAAACCCAAGAACACAAATTTTGATAAGAAGGACTTGTCTTTGACAAAAACTACTAGGAAAACTAAAAGGCAACTAGACAGAAGACAGATTTAGACCAGTTATCTTATACTATATGCTCTAAGAAGCTCTAAATGAATAATCTATAGGGTATGTGGGGGTGCATTGTGTTTTGCCCATATAGGTTATGTATGTCCACATAGGTCTATCTAGATGTGACTCACAAAGAGACAAGATTAAATATCTTTAGCGTTTTCTCCCTCCCACCCTTCTCCAAGGAAGCCTTTGATTCCAACGGCTACTCTACTCTCCTAAGACAGAGGGGGCACTAGGCTAGAACTATATCTATTTGCTCCCTTAAAAACAATACCTACAGCCTTGAGGCCACATGTGGCCTTCTAGGTCCTCTGCTGCGGCCTTTTGACTGAGTCCAAGTTTTACAGAACAAATCTTCTTTTTGGTTTGTTTTAAGGGTAACAAACTTTTATTAGTTTCTCTTGAAAATGCAGGTTAGGGAGAACAGAGGTCACTTAAGTTGGTGACGCATTTGCACTTTTTACAAAACAGGGAGCAAGATCCCTGGATGCCAAACAGATATACCTCCCTCCACGCTAACCCTCCCCTTAAAACACATTAATTTAAATTGATCCCATTTCAACATATGCCCCAATGCCTCAAAAAGTTATAATTGCTTCTAGAAAGATAAACATTTTCTGACTAAATTAAGAGGATTATTAGTTTCAGCTCCTCAATCTTCAGAAAAGGAAGGGGAAAAAAATGTCAGGAGAATCATTTAATTTGCAAGGTTTTGTTTTTTGTTTTTGTTATAGCCGGTATAGATTTGGAAGGTTCCTCCCCCCAACAAGTCTGATACCACTGTGTTCAGCTTGGCAATGTGAAGAGACACATTGGTTCTGGTGGTGAAGGAGAACCCACCAGAAGAGATCAGTCTGAATGAACTGATTTCGAGGCTTTATGTTCACTTCCCCTTTAGTCCCCAATGTCCTTCCCATGAAGCTTGAGACCAATGACTCTTTCGATCTCGCCTAAGACCTGATTATTAGGAATGGCCCGTTCACACTCATAGTCAGCAATAACTTGGGGCTTTTCGTTGATTTTTGTGGCCAGATCCTTCTGTGTCAGCCCCTGGCTCTGCCAGCCCTGTTGGATCACTTTGCCCACTTCTAGTGACCCTGTCATGGTGAAGTTCCTCAGTCTCTGGGTCCAGCTTGGCTCTGGTTCTTTGTGATGGAGTGCTGTTTGTTTTGGCTAGCAGCCCATTTCTTAGAAGTCTCCACATCTTCTCATCTTCTCTGAGCTGTTAAGATGGCCTGCTTGGACTTGGCCTGAGCCACGGGGGACCCTTCTTGTGTAGCACTGTCACCGTGTTCCAGTCGCTCTCAGTCACAGTGAGGATGTAAATGGAGGAGTCTCCACTCTCAGGGAAGCCAGACTTAGGGAGCAACGCAATGCAATACTCTGCCTGCCTCAGTCTCTCAACAAATCCTTTTATTAAGGGGATTTGTTCTATGAAGTTAGGATTCAGTCAAAGGGCTGTACTTGAGGACTTAGAGGGCCACATGTGACCTTGAGGGCAAAGGTTGCCCACCTTTGGTCTAGGGGAAGTAATTTTTAAGTTTAAGCAGTGCTCTTGATCGTTAGCCCTTATCAGTAAAGGAATGTCCCAAGATATATACAAGGCTTGACTTCCTTTCCCAAATAACTGTTCCACATGAATGATACATAGAGAATCTTGAATAAAACCAATTATCCGAACAGATAGCAAGCAGAAATAAGAAAAAGTATACATGTAAGAATATACCAGATGATACAGAATGAATGAAGTTTCCCATTGGCAGTGAGATAACTCAATTCAACCAAAGGAGAGAATCTCAGATCTCACCCAGGATGGTGGTGGTAGAGTTTCCAAAGTCTCCAGTGTAGTAAACTGGGGTTGGGAACATGATTAAGGTGCCATCTCCTCTACATGCCAGCTCTTCTTAGAGTCTTCCTCTCTCTTCAGGGATCTGAGTCTCTCTTTTGGTAGAAGGGTCACTCACTGATTGTGGGTATGAAATGCTAGACCCTTTGATGGTTACACTACAATATCAAATGATTTTGCCTAACTTTTCATTTTATTTTAATGAGGCTGGTACTATGAAGAGTAATTGGGAAATGGCTGTGGTGTGAAAAACAAAGTGCATCAATATAACATTTCTACAAAAGAATATTAGAAGTAGAAAACAAGCATTTAATAAGCTCCTATTATATGCCAGGTACTATGCTAAGCAATTTTCAAATGTTATCTCAATTGATCCTTACAAAATTCTGTGAGGTAGGTGCCATTCTTCTTCTCATTTTACAGTTGAGGAAATTGAGGCAGAAATAAGTTAGGTGTCGTGCCAAGGGTCACACACCTATTATGTATATAAGGCCAGATTTAAGATGTTTCAGCCATCTATCGGGAGAGAGGAACAATGAAAGAATGTTGGCTTCAATTATATATGCACTGGTATCTATGATATATAAAAAGATCCAGAGGAAGACTGTCATTTAAAAAAATGGAACCTATGTGGATTTACCTTGTTGAAAAACAGGGATAAGGATCATTAAATACACACCATTTATAATAAATCCTTGTTATGACTGGCATTGCCTTTCACTTTACTGTATCATATATAATTCAATGAAAGGCTCTAGGTTGGGCCATTATCCTGGCTTTGCACACTCCCAGACCACCTTTCTTTCTGGGATTTCCTTTTTGACTTGAGATTAGATTATTTTTCCACCCAGAGCTATAACTTCCAGCAAGGTTACCATTAAATGAAAAAAGGAAAAAGCAAGAGTGGTGGTAGTAAAGGGGTGAATATCCTTTATTCCAAATGCATTAAAAAAAAACCAAATACAACTCCTAGAATTTGGAGAAGGGAATAGTTTCCATTATAGAGATGTATAACTAATATGTGTTAAAAGACTTTCTAATTAGCTGTGTCCATGGAGCTCTGATAGCTGGGTGTGATGGCCCACTCTTATAATCTCTGCTGCTGGGGAGTCTGAGGCTATTGGATTGCTTGAGTTTAGGAGTTCTGAGATGCAGTGTGCCAAGCCAGTGTCTGCTCTAAATCTGGCACCAAAATAGTGAGCCCAAGATCAGGGAGCTGCTAGGCTGGCCAAGGACAGGTAAACTGGCTTAGGTTGGAAACAGAGCAAGTCAAAGCTCCTATGCTGATTAGAAAGGGGAGATCAGACCTGGGAGTGGCTTCTGTACTTGCAGTGTGGGTGAAATAAGGAGGGAGAGAGAGAGAGAGAGAGACAGAGACAGAGAGACAGAGAGACAGAGAGACAAAGAGAAAGGAAGGAAGGAAGAAAGGAAAGAAGGAAAGAGAGAAAGAAAGAAAAGGGGATGGGAGGAAAAGAGGAAAGAAAATTTTTGAGAGAAAGGAGTGGCAGCATTATACTAATTTGTTGTCTAGATCTCTGTCCAGGTGATAGGGTTCTACTAAGACCTTGATGTGCAAGGAATTCACAAGATAACAGATCAACAGAAGTTCACCTCATGCCAAGTTGGGGAGAGACTAGATAAAGTATTAGGTTGGACAGGAATTTCCTCCTAGTTAGCCTATAGTCTAAATCCCAAATTTGTAGATAACCCAGGCTATATACTACAGTCTTTTATGTATACCTTCTGTTCTCTGTAATTCTGTCATGTTCATCTTCTCTCCATCCTGTGTTTGGAATGCACTTGGTTGAGTTCCTTGACAGATACAATACCAATTCTATAGCATCATGTAGCTCATACAAGTTCAGGGAATTCTTACCCTAATTTCCTCTCCATTCTCACAAACAAGTTGCAGGTCCTTGAGCAATGCTGTATCTCTCCCTGAGGGTTCTAGAGGTACCCCTGAATAGTTAAGGTATCTTAATACTGTCCAGCCTCCACCAATGTACTTCTCCTCCAAACAATATTGAGAATCATTTTAGTCATCCAAATTCTAGAAAGTATTTACTAAGGTGATATTATAAGAAAGGCTGACACAAACATCTTTCCAAAAGTCTATGAATCACTGTCCTACAAGTACATACAGATTTCAGGGGATAGAATGCTCAAGCTTAGAGACCACATGTGGTAAAAGGGTTAACTCACAGCTCCTGGTTACTAGAAATCCTTTTCTTCTATTCATAGGGTACCCAAGAAATTCCTCTTGTGTATGAAATAGATTCTTAGTTAGGCTCCTTGTGGTGCTACGAATCTACATCCAGTCTGCCTCTGGTTTTCAATGCAGATGTAACTAATTTGGAGATGAGGCAAGAACATTGTTGGTAAAGAGGGAAATCCAACATCCTTGGCACCCTTTGAAGTTCACTAGGTCTTCCTCAGGTTAAAGGCAGGGGACCACTCCCCTGGTAGCTTTTAAAAAGAGCCAAACCGGAGTGAGTTGAATCATGTCTGGGATTCTGGGGGAAATTAGTTCTGGTAGTCAAGAAGTGAAATAGTTGTAGAGGGGCAGTTAGGTGTCTTAATCCTCCAACAATTTGGTAGAATTATAGGGCAGCTAGTCATTAGTTGACTGGAGAATAAGCCTCTCCCCTGGTACTTTTTTCTTTCTTTCTTTTTTTTTTTTTTGGTCTAGGCAATGGGGTTAAGTGACTTGCCCAGGGTCACACAGCTAGTAAGTGTTACGTGTCTAAGGTCCTATTTGAACTCAGGTCCTCCTTACTCCAGGCCTGGTGCTTTATCCACTACGACACCTAACTACCCCTCCCCTGGTACCTTTTAAAAAGCAAGATCCAAACCTGACTGAGCAGAATCATTTCTGAGATATGAGGTAAAATTAGTCCCAGCAGTCAGGAATTGAGATGGCAGAGGGGCAGATTCAGGGAACCCAGTAAGGAGCAGCATGAGGGCACCACAATAGGAGAAAGGACATGTGGAGCTTGCAGCATCAGAGTTTTGAGTTGCTTTGTCCACAAGTGTTCCCCACTACGTGCCTATATCTACTTGTCTAGTCCATAAAGTGTCAGTTCTTGTATATTTGTAGGACAGCACACTCCAGCTTTATAGGGGAATGTTGTTTTAAAACTACTGTTCATGCTGTGCTATTTCAGAAAATGCCTTTGCTTTTTTGTATCAACTGGCTAACTGCTGATACACATGTACCAATGGGGGCTCCTCAGCTTTAGTTTTAGGAGTGGGGACCGTTAAAGTAGTAAGAACTTGGGGTGGGGAGGAGGAGGACTCAATTTGTGAATGCTGTTTTTTTTTTTTTCTGAAACAGGTTCTACATTATCATATACTTGCCAGTAACTTCCCGGGGGCAGCAACGACGTTATGTTCCCCTTTGCAACTCGACCTTTCCCAGCCCAGAGCAGGGTTCGGTGAATGTTTGCTGAATGATTAATGCAATGTTCATTACATGCCATGCCTTTTACCTACCCACCCTGATTGAGTATGCAATGGGGTGGGGAAATCGCAATCGTTCATTTCAAGAACACAGTTTGTCTTCTTTCCTTTGCCTTGCCCTGTTCCTATCCTTGGCCCCAGACCCATTCCCAGCAGCTGTCAAGAAAGAAGGCTGGACTCACTCACCGGTCCACCAAGCCTTAATATACCATCCCAGCACCCCCACCTTCTCTTCTCTCTCTCTTTTTTTTTTTAAAGTTACCTACCTCTTGAACGCCTTCACTCGGTTTCTTTCCTCCCCACCCCCCTCGTCTTGGTTCTCATTGGTCAAAGGATTCCTTTGTTAGCAAGCAAGGGCCACCATCATTGGTCAGGTCGGGCTGTCCATCGGAGAAGGGGCGAGGCTCTACTTACCCCTCGGCCCCTACCAACTCCCCCCCTCCTTCTAACTCCCTCCCTCCTCTTCTAACCGTGACCCCTCCCCCACCCCCACCCTCTCTCGTTCGATCCCAGGAACGCGCGAGACGCTAGGCTACCATTTGCAACTGCCCGGGAGTGCAAAGGGGAGCGGCGGAGGGTGCCAGCGGGGAGGACTCTTTCCCGAGGAACCATGCAGTGATTTCCCTCGGATAACCTGGACTCGCAGACGAGTCGGAGTGAGGAGCTGTAGCTTCAGAGGATGCGTCCATGGGCCAGCTAAAACGAGAAGGCGGCCGCGGAGGCTGTGGCTGTACGAGCGGAGTAGCCCTGGGAAGCCGCGGCTGGGGATTGTTCCTTAATTGAGGGGGGACCTCCCAGGACCGGCGTTTTTTCACCTGCAGCGTTGCCCTTGCTGGGAAGGGGGGGGGGTTTGGGAGGGGGGAGGGTGGGAGTTGTATTTCTCCGTCCTGTTCAGCCTCTGCTGGCGGGCCCTCGGACCCTACTCCTCCAGGCAGCTTCCCATCTGGATTCTTCTGCATGGAAAATCCCCGGCCCTGAAATACGGACGGGCCCAGTGCCCGCAGCCGCCTTGCATTTGTGCCTTATCCGGGGGACTGTCCCCACCCCCAAGGCTTGCCTCCACCGGGTCGTGGAGGGAGAGGCGTTACGACCGCGTCCCTGGAATAACTCCCTGCTTGTGGTGGTATAGGTTGGTCTGGTCGCTTTTCCCGGGACAAGGGATATGGGTTTGTACGTTTCCTTCGGTGACTGATCCAGTGCCTAGCTCGACCCCACATTTTTTATCTCTAGCTTTGTTCCCATCCCCCCTCCTCGCTTCTTCTGGAATTGGGATGCCCCCAAAGTGAGCGGGGACCGGTTTGAGACGCCCAGCCCTTGGATTGCCAAAGCCTGCAGCCGATCTGAGGATATTATTGCACAACCCAACTGAGAGGAAACCGTGCCGGGCTCTGTCGGGCCCCTCCCCACCTCCGTCTCCCTCTCCTTCCCTCTCGAGTCCCCATCCCCTGACCGCGGGGCTCCTTGGATGATTTTCCTAGGAAAGAGAACCTGTCAGGGCGAGGGTCAGGTTGCTGGGGCATTCTCCACCTCTCTTTCCTTGAAGTAAAGAGGACAGCTCTAGAGATTGGCTGGACACCCGAAAAATGTCCGCGAAGGAGAACCCCTGCCGGAAATTTCAGGCCAACATCTTCAACAAAAGCAAGTGTCAGAATTGCTTCAAGCCCCGGGAATCTCATTTGCTCAATGATGAAGATTTAAACCAGGTGAGTCTTTAGATTTTTGCTGAATTTTGTACCAGAGGTGAGGAGGTCAAGGCCCTCCTCCCTTCCCAAGTCTGTGATCTCAACCGCTGCCCTTGCACATGTTCATTCCCTTCTGATGGCTTTCTTTTCAGTCTCTAATTTGCAAGCAAGGTTTTCATGGATTCGGCTCCCTGGCTGTCAGCGTTTGCCTTTTATTTATTTATTTTTATTTTTCCCATCCTGCCTAGCTTTGGGCCTTCTCCATTATTTTATCCACACTCTTATCGTGTCTCTTCCTCCCCACCCCCCGCCCCCGTTCCCGTCCCCGTCCCTGTCCCTGTGGCGTGGATCTTTAAAGCTCAACCTATGCGATGGAGAAGCCCTTGGACTTGATATGTGAAGAGGCTTATAAAGGGGTCATGGATTTGATTTGCTTTAATTTAATTTGTGGAAGGGGAGGGAAAGCAAAGCCCACCAAGGCAGAGCTTGGGGAAAAGTGGGGCCAGTGATGAGTGTGTTGTGTTTTTGGCAAAATGGCTTTGGGATTTCCTTTAAGAGAGGAAAAGAGTAAATTAAAAGAAAAAAATGCAAATAAGAATCAAAGTCTTTACAAATATTAAAAAAAAAAGAACCAAGCAAGTGCTGAGAAATCTGGCTTAAATGTAATTAACTGCATCTATGCCACTGTAGGAAGTTTACCTAATAAGATGTCTTATTTAATTTTTTAAAAAATCAGTATGAAAAACTGAGTAGGTTGTTCTGTCTGTGTGTAAATAAACCGTACAGGCCGTGGGATTCACAGCTGTTAGTAAACACCGATTGGGGCGGGGGGAAGGTTGGGGGAAGGGGAAAAATAGGGAGCAAATGGTGATACTAGAACACCCCCACCCATCCCAAGTTCTAATGGCCTGGTTACAATCCTATTATGGAAAAGATGTCAGACATTGTTGGGGGAGGTAATGAAATCTCAAGGCTAATATGGAAAAAAATGTAACAGAAAAAATATGCGTTTGTGGGGGAAAGAGGAGGAGCGGGAAGTGTAATTGATAGACAGAGTCTGGACAAAGGGAGAATCCTGAAGTATGCTGAAAAATAACATCCTTTCTTGTTCCCATAGCTTAGTGATATGATTCATGGATTTTTGGGGATTGGTTTTGTGTATGTGAGACTCAAAAAATGCTTGATTTTTATTACATTTGAGAAAACAAGCCACTTGCCCATTTTGGGTTCTTTAGAGTCAGTGTTTGGGGGTGGGGTGGTTGGATTTTTGGTATCAGCCCAGTGGTAGGGTGGAAAAGGGTGGGGAGAGGAGGAGAGGAATCAGGCCCAGGCTAGAGATTCTGATCCTTTCTGACCCAATTTGCTTTGTTTCCTTCGAGCATATCCTCTCTCACTGCCTGGGTGCCCCCTTCTCCCCTTCTCCCCCCCTCCCCCGATGTCAAGAGGGATTGGATAAGAGTTTTCCTAAGATCTCAATGAGGAAGGGCTTGCCTTTGATTTCAAACCTGGCTATCTTTGTTAGTGGGAGGTCCAGAGATGTGTTCTAGCATGGGAAAATACTTTTTGACTCAGTTCATAGATGTACTGCTTAGAGAAATGTGTGGCTGGAAGGGACCATGGGAATGTTCTAGACCATCTCATTCATTTTACAGATGGGGAGACTGAGATCCAGAAAGGAGAAATGACTGTTCAGCCTCATACAGTCAGGTGGAATCCAGGTTTCCTGATTCCCCAGTCCTATCAGTGCTCTTTTTACTCAGCCTGACAGAATGTTATGGTTTAATAGCTGTGTGAAGTGGTGCAAGGCTTTATATTTTTTGTATTAATTGAAGACTTGAGTCTCCCACTGGTACCCTGTAAATTCCTGCCTAGAAATTGTAGTGAATAGTGTCTGTGACCTTCTTTCCTATATCCCTCTTCTCTTCCTCCTCCCACCCTACTTCCCATTAAATGTATCCATTTAGCCTGGGGATCTGGTATCGAACTTTGTTGCTCTTCATTTCCATGCATTCCAGTCATAGTGACCTAGTTATAATAATTCCTGTTGCAGATGGGGGAGCCCAGGAAGCGTGGAGGGAGACCTGTTTTTATGTTACAATGTACCTAAGATTGGTTTATTCACATGTGTTCATTTATACAGTACATTTATTAAACACCTTCTGTGTGCATCTGCTAGGTGTTGGAAAAATACAGAGTTTACATAAGACCTTGTGTTTGCCCTCAATGGAACTGAGAGTCCAGTAGGGGAAAGAGGGCCAGCACTGATAGCTTCACAGTTACTATTCGAGATTTACAGTATGAGATTCTTTGAGGGTAAGATGAGGATAGGGGTAAAGGAGGAGGAGGGGTGATCAGGAAAGGCTTTGTTGAGAAGGTGGCACTTGGGTTGGCTTTAATCAGTCGTCAACAGGCAAAGGAGGAAAGGACAGTTTAGGCTCTGAGCCAAGGCAGAACATAGTGCAAGTTGGTAGATCAGAGACAGAGTAGTCCAATTTGACTGGGGCCTAGAGCACGGGAGAGGAGTAATATGAGAAAACTAGAAAGTAAGGTGGCACCAGTTTGTGGAGGGCAGACAACTTGACAAGCAGTAGGACTTGTCAAGCAACAAACACCCTGAAAATTAGAAGGGACCAAATAAAAGCCAGTGACTTCATGGGACAACAAAAATTATTAAAAACAAACTCAAAAGACAAGCAGTAGGAACCACTGAAGATTTTTTAGCAGAGATGACCAAGTTTGGTATAAGAAGGATTTTTTTTCTGGCAGTGGTATGAAGGAAAGATTAGAGCTGGAAGGCAGATGACCTATTGAGAGCCTGTTAGGGATCCTGAAGACCTGTGCTAGTCTGGTGAGAACAGAGAGGAGGAGAAAGGATGAGTGCCAAGTGATGTTGAAGAGGTGGAATCATTAGGATGGGGGTAGCTGATTGGATATGAGAGATGAGGGAGAAAAAAAGTTATAGTCCCAACCTTTCAAACAAGGGAGGGTGGGTGAATTTTGCTGTTAACAGGGAGAAAGGTTGAAGCCATGAACTCTGCGTTGCACTGTGGTTTAGATGGTGGGATATAGAAATGAAGATATCTTGTGGTCAGTTAGAGATAGTGGTATGGAGCTAAGAGGACAAGTCAGGACTGGAGTTAGAGATTTGAGAATCATCTGTTTAGAGGTAGCATTTCAAAGCCATCGAAGTAATTGAGACTGCTTGGGGGGAGAGGAAGAAAAAAGCATCAAGAACTGAGCCTTGGAACACACTCTCTGTCTCTGTCTCTCTCTTTCTCTGAGGAGATTGGGGAGATTAGGAGCCAGTAGAAGTGATTAGCTAAGTAGGAGGAGAACCAGGAAAGTTCCTCAACCAAGGGAGGTTTGAGGATGAGCAACTATGTCAAAAACCTCTGAGAAGTCAAGGATGATGACAACTGAAACAAGGTCATTGAGTTTAGTGGCCAAGAGTTAACCATTGAGAAAGCAGTTTCAATGAACTGAAGCCACATGATGAGGAGTTGAGAGAATGGAAAGTGAGGAAGTGGAAGCTCTTGGTAGTGACAGCTTTTCCCAATAAATTTAGCAATTGAGGTGAGAGGGAGAGATGGAATGGTAGCAGGCTAAGGCTGGAAGAGCCAAGGCAAGTTATTTTTGCATCTGGGAAGACATGATTGGAGAGAAATAAAGGAGCTGGTTAAAAGGGAGTGATTAGAAATGACTGAGAGTAAAGAAATGACTGGTTGCATATTCAAGCACTTACATATCATTTTAAGGTTTGTAGAGCACCAGAAATATTATCTGTGTGATCCTCGTGACAATCCTGGGAGGGAGGTGTTATTATAGCTCCACTTTATAGATGAGGAAACTGAGGAAGACAAAAGTTAAGTGACTTGCCCAGGGCCACAGAGATAGTAAGTGTCTGAGGCTGGATTTGAACTTAGGTCTTCCTGACTCCAGGTCTAGGCACTGCAGCTCCTAGTTTCTTCTGATAGCATGTGACTGATTTTTGCCAAAGAAAGGTGAGCTAGTAGAGTCATAGTTTTCATAATCAATCAACATACATTTGTTAAGTGCCTCCTACTCTGCCCTAGGTGCAAGGGATATAAGAAAAAAATGAAACTGCTCCTACCCTCAAGTAGCTTACATTCTGTCATGAATATACGTATTAAAGCATATACAAGACAAAAGTCCGTAAAAGATAAATGCAAGGTAATTTTGAGGGAAGGGTTAGGGGAGGAAAAGGGTACTAGGAACTGGAAATCAGGAAAGGATTTATGTGGAAGGTGAAATGTGAGCTGAGTTTTGAAAGCAACAAAGGGCTTCTAAGAGGCAGAGGTGAGGAGGTAGTACAGTCCAGCCATGGACAACTGTTTCAGTTGTCATCATGTAAAGACACAGAAAGAGATGGAGCTGTATGTCCTGGAGAGAATGCCCTGTGATGTAAGGAACAGCAAGAAGCTAGTTTGGCTGGATTGTAAAGTCCAGGAAGTTGATCGGTGTGTAATTATCATGGAAAGATAAATTGGGGCTAGGACGTGAAGGGCTGTAGATCCTAAACAGTGGAATTTGTATTTGATCCTAGAAGTAATGAACCAGTAGAGTATATTGAGAAGGAGAATTTGTTTTTAGTTTTAAGAAGGAAGGAAGCAGTGTATCCTCTTTATCAGCTAACTTTATAGGTTATCCTATTGTCATCAATGATGAGGAAGTTTTTGAGAACTTTGGTGTTATATTCCAAGATTATCAAAGTTAGTGTAACATCTCTTTCAAGAGCCCCTCCTCAGAGACCTATAGGAACTGATACTGTCTCTTTAAGAGGTACAATTCTATCTGCCATTCTATGACTGCTTCTCCCTGCAGAGTAAGGAGGAGAGTGTGTGTGAGTTTAACTTTGATTTGTAAGGATCTATGAGGAGTTTGGGGAGAAGTCAGAGAGAAAGAAGGTGAGGAAAAACTTCTTGGGAGAGATGTTTTACCTTATTTTATGAAGAAACATATTGAGAATTTGATGGAGAGAGACTGTCTAGATTGACTGCTTGAGAAAAGGTAAAAGATTGGAAAGAAGTTGGAAAGACAGAGAGAAGCTGGAGAGGCTTTTCTTTTCTTTTTGTTTTTAATTAATTTATTTTTAGTTTTCAACATTCACTTCCATAAGTTTTTGAGTTTTAAATTTTCTCCCCCTCCATCACCTCCCCCCTCCCCAAGATAGCATGCGATCTGATATGGGCTATACATATACATTCCTATTAAACATTTTTTCACATTAGTCAAGTTGTGAAGAAGAATTAGAACCAATAGGAGGAACCACAAGAAAGAAGAAACAAACCAAAACAGAAGAAAAAAAAAAGGGCAAATAGTTTGCTTTGATCTGCATTCAGGCTCCATAGTTCTTTCTCTGGATATGGTTAGCATTTTCTTTCCTGAGACTTTTGGAGATCCTTGCATTGCTGAGAAGGGCTAAATCTGTCAAAGTTAGTCATTGCACAGTGTGGCTGTTACTGTGTACAGTGTATTCCTGGTTCTGCTTACTTCACTTAGCATTATCCATGCAAATCTTTTCAGGTTTTTCTGAAGTCCAGTTGCTCATCATTTCTTATAGCACAATAGTATTCCATTCCATTCATATACCACAACTTGTTCAGCCATTCCCCAATTGATGAGAATTTCCCTCAATTTCCAATTCTTTGCCACCACAGAAAGAGCTGCTATAAATATTTTTGTACATACGGGTCCTTTTCCCATTTTTATGATCTCTTTGGGATACAGCCCTAGAAGTGCTATTGCTGGGTCAAAGGGTATGTACATTTTTATAGCCGTTTGGGCATAGTTACAGATTGCTCTTCAAAATGGTTGGATCAGTTCACAACTCCACCAGCAATGCATTAGCGTTTCAATTTTCCCACACTTTCTCCAACATTTATCATTTTCCTGTTTTGTCTTGTTAGCCAGTCTGATAGGTGTGATGTGGTACCTCAGAGTCATTTTGGTCTGCATTTCTCTAATCAATAGTGATTTAGAGCATTTTTTCATATGGTTATAGATAGCTTTAATTTCTTCATCTGACAACTGCCTGTTCATATCCTTTGACCATTTATCAATTGGAGAATGACTTGTATTCTTATAAATTTGACTTAGTTTTCTATATATTTTAGAAATGAGGCCTTTATCAGAGACACTGATTGTAAAAAATCTTTACCAGTTTTCTGCTTCCCTCCTAGTCTTGGTTGCATTGGCTTTGTGCAAAAATGTTTCAATTTAATGTAGTCAAAATTATTCATTTTGCAATTCATCATGTTCTGTATCTCTTGTTTGGTCATAAATATTTCCATTGGAAAGGCTTTTCTTAATAGAACTATTTTAACCTTTATCTTTCAAAAAAGATGAAGAAAATTCTGGAGAAGAGCTTGGTATATTGAGTGAACTAAATGATGGGACTCTGTTTTCAGAAGTAAGGAGAAGTCACCCACAGTTACAGTGAAAGTACAAAGTGACTTTATCTGTGAACTTTCTAAGTAAAACTATTTTTGTCTGTGTAATTATTTATATCTTTGTGTAAATATTGATGACATTGTTAATAAATTGCTTATTCAGTAATTTTAATACTTAATTTTAAGAGATAAAGGGAATTAATAGGTAGAAAAAAACTTAAGAAAGAAGGTTTCTCCAGTCCATTAAATAATATTTAGCAAGCTGGGGTGGGGGACCGGAGCTAAATGATAAAGGAGAAAGAAGTTATAATTTTATTAATAAAGAAGTGTCCATACTCTGTAGAACTCAGGATAGTAAGATGAAATGTGGGAATGAGTCAAGCAGCAGGCTTAGGGGTAACTTACAAGTGAAGTTGGTTGGTGACCCTTTATAACCTTGTTACATGTTCAGCTTATCCTTGTAAGCCTTGTTATGCTTGACTCCTTTTATCTGGTATTTTTAATCCCTCCCCCCCTTTTCCATGGGTAACTTGTATATTTATTGATTACTTACTTTAAAGACAGAGATGGATGTATTTAATATATATTGAATTGTTTTTTAATTGGAACTTATTGCCTAATTTTAGGAGCAAACCCAGAGAAAGGGTAAGGGATTGGGGGAAGTAATTCATAGTAAAGTTAGTCCTGGGGAGTCCCTTAAGTATTTTCCAATCTATTTGGTCATTGAAAAATACCAGACATGTTAACAATAGGAAACAATACCTGTTTACAGACCCCCTTACATAGAGGAAGAGTTGGTCAAGAATGTTGAGGTTGCATTGGAAAAGGGGATCAAAGAAAGTTTTTGAGTGAGAAAAGGAGAGCTCACCTGTAAGAATGGGCATTGGTCCTTACTCATCTATGTTTGAATCTCGAATTACCTTCTCAGAATGGAACAGAAAAGTAGCATCCAAGTGAGGGAGACTATGAGTGTTAAGGCAGACATCCTTGCAAAGAACGATTCCCAGCAGGGGGAAACAATGCTGATTGATACTAGAGTATCCTCTCATGTCTGGATTAGAGAAGTACAATAAAAGGATTATAATACAGATTTGAAGACAAATGTTTACGAAGAATCTGTGGGAAAATGGACAAATTGTTGTTTGTAAAGATTGAAGAAGAGAACAAAGGTCAAAACAGCTTGGAGCAAGGTTACCACCAGCACAGTACAAATGAAGTAGAATTATCTTCTGTTACAACTGTGGGCCTGGATAGCTTTGTAAATGATAAGTGTACTTGAAAGAGAAATGCGGAGTTGGTGTGTGACAAGTTGAATTCCAAAGAATCAGCATTGGAAAATGAAGATAGTCAAGGATGGATGTCACCTAGTAGTAGAATGACCTAGTCATCAGGTCACAACAGTTTGATACAAGGACACCAATAAGATGCAGTCAGAAAGGTAGAAATGGTTTGTTACAAATGTGAGCTAGATGATCATAAACATGTCAAATGTACTTGAGAAGAGAATTTTAATTTGGATCAGAGGAAATTGATATCCAAAGAACCAATGTTGAGAAACAAGCCATCATATTAGGTCCTAGCTATCAAGAATCGAAAAAAGATGAAAAAATTTTGCTGAAAGGCTTTGGTGGTCAGAATAGAAATTAAGCAGACATTTTGAAACTAGATAGAAAAATTCTATTGTAAAATGACTCAGTTGAAGACTGAATGGAAAAGCCAAGTAGAGCAGAGGTTTTGTGTGTAAAAGAAATTAACCAATTCATCTGCTTGATACAAAAGAACTATTAAAAGGTGCTAAAGAAGAAACTGCTACATTGAAGTAGCAACTCAAATGTTGACACCCATGCTTGTTTCCCGTTATCACAGGGAAATGCTAAGAAATTAGTTTCTTGGAGAAAATCAGAGACCACATATGGAAGCCCAGTAACTTTGCCTAGGGTCGAGGGAAACTCTAGTTCAAACAATGATGGAGGGCCAATTTGGAACAATGTAGAATCCATTAGGAAAAGAAAACAATATACAGAAGTTAAAAATACTGATAATGGGCTTATAAGAGCAACCAACTTGGATGCAGATATAGAAAAATCGATAGGTCAAATAGAATTAGAATAACATAACCTATAAATAGAAGGGTATACCCCTTCAGCTATTTATGATTCATTGTCAAATTATATATAATATTTTTGCACCTTTAATACATTATGCATGTTGTTAATTATTTTTATTGTTACTGTTGCTAGTGCTGTATTTTTTCTTACTTAAAATTTTGTCAAGTGGTGCTTTCTATGATGATATCTATATATTTATATGTTGTTTTTAATATTGATGAAGAGTTCACATGCTCCAAAATGATTTTTAGGGGACTGAAAAGTTTTTGACCACAGGGAGAAATGTAGCACCTGTTTCAAAAATCTCTCTACTGGAGATGATAGAGAATTGTTACTGTCTCTTTAAAAACAGAGATACTAAGTGGTTAAGTTGTAATTGACATTCTAGGAATGCTTCCCTCAATTGAGTTAGGGAGACTATGGGTAAGTTTAACTTCAATCTGTGAAGATCTGTGAGGAGTTTGTGGAGGAGAAGAAGTGAGGAAAAACTTTTTTTGGGCAAACTTCCTTATTTTATGAAAAAACATTGTAAAGAAAATTTTACGAATGAGTCTGATGAAAGAGACAATTGACCGGTTTTTACAAAGTAAGTGCTTCGTAAATGCTTATCAATTTGATAATAAGAATATATATAAGAATAAGTAAAGTGTAACTCTATTACATTAAGGAAAGTCATATGGCTTTTGTACTGAGCAAGGCTGTCCCCTCTGTCTGGAATTCTCTCCCTCCTCTTCTTCTGTCTTCTGCCCTTCTTGGCTTCTTTCAAGTCTCAGCTAAAATTTCACTTCTACAAGAAGCCTTTTCTAATCCTTAATTTTAGTGCTTTCCATCTAATATCACCTCAAATTTATCTGTATGTATGGTGTTATAGTTGTTTGCATATTATTTCCCCCACTAGAATGTATGTTCTTCCTGAAAGTAGGGACTCGATTTTGTCTTTCTTTGTATTCCCATTGCTTAGTTCACAATGGCATGTAATGGTGCTTAATAAATACTCATTGACTTGATTTGGTGCACATTACATAGGAATGTATTATTGAATGGATTATTGATCATCAGGGGGTTACCAACTATGATCCTTCTGGCAAAATGGAGGATTGCCAGTACTTAATATCTTCAGTGCTGCTGGTACCTAAGGACCTTTCCAATTGCCCTGTAGCAAAATTTTCTATATATGTTCTCTCCCCTAATTGAAATGTGAGCTCTTTGAAAGTAGGGACTATCTTTCTTTTTTTCTATTTGTATTCCCAACACAGCAAAGTACTTCACACATAGTAAACACTTAATAAATGCTTTTCTGTTTTTCAGTTTTATTTGAATTATTGAACTATTATTAATGGTATAGGGGAGATACACTGATTATTTAAATACTTGACCTTTTTTCTTCGAGAAGTTGAATTGTGGGTCTCAGAGAAACATTGAAGTCTTTGGGGAACATCTGGAGTTGTTCTTTTCAGAAATGATAGCTCTTTTGTGTTGGGAGAGATTAGGTTGGACTTATACTTTTTGGGATTTTTTTCAGAAGGCTGTTCTCATGAAGGAGGGAGATTGTGATTTTTCCAGCAGTTCCAACTGGTCTTCACTCAAGTTCTCTTCACTAAATGACCTAACCAGTCAGTTTCCCCTTCTGCCTACCCTAGAGGTCTTACTTTCTCCTTCTTCCTTCCACCCCATTCCCCTACTTTACTTTAAATGTGCCTTATAAAAATTCAGTGGACATTTAAACAGAATTTAGTGGACTTTGATATTATTAGGCCATCATCTTAGGAGACACAGAAGTTGTTTGTTCTGGGATTTTTTTTTCCTTTCCTCCCTGATTTAAACTTTGTTTCCTATTTTTTTCCCCTTAATTATTTGTATTTTCCCAGCAGGTTCCCAGCCTCCCATGTTGGCTCAGGAGACAAAATATATAGTGATCTCAAGTGCCTTGAGCTGGCCAGTGGAACTCTTTCCTCTTCCTCCCATAAAGATAGCTAGAGATGTAAAGGGACATGCCCCAGATCATCCAGGCAGTTAAGACCCAGAACATAGACACTCTCTGTCTCTCTCTCTTTGTCTCTTTGTGTCTGTCTGTCTGTCTGTCTTTATCTCTATGTCTCTGTATCTCTGTCTCTGTTTCTCTCTCTCTCCCTCTGTGTCTCTCCTCTCTCTCCACAGAGAGAGACAGAGAGAACATAAGCCCCTTGAGGGCAAAGAATGTTTTATTTTTGTTTGTTTGTTTTTGTATTCCTTGTGGCTAACAGAGTGCCTTACACCTAATTGGAGCTCAGTTACTTAATGCACATTGGTTGAAGTGACTCCTGACTTCAAATCAAGTGCCCTTTCAAGCACACTATTTAGCCTGGCATAGTGTACCAACAAGATTAATTTGGCAGTGATATGTAGAATGGATCAGAGGGGAATTGATGAGTATGATAGAAAATGTGATTCTTCCCAACTCTTCTAGGTATGAGTACAGTTGAAATAGCTCAGTCTTTTGGCCAAAGGATGTAGTTGTGCAGTTTACTGTTGTTGAACTGCTTTTCTTTCCTTCCTTTTCAACAAACACCTATTAAGAACTTACAGTGTATCAGACACTATGTTATGCTCTGGGCCTCCAAAGGCAAAAATGAAACCATCCCTGCTATCAAGGAATGGAATCTTCTTGCTTTTTGACTTTAGGAAATTTACTTGACTCTTCTGGGCTTGTTTTCCTTTTGTGTAAAATGCAGCTAATAATGAGACCTGATCCATTCCTACACCCAAGGGATTATGGTGAAAGTAAGAATTAAAACTACTAGAAAAAGTCTTTTGAATTTCTTGGAAGAAAGGTGCTGTGCAAATATAAGATATTTTTATAATTCTAAACATAATCATGGAATCTTAGAGCTGGAAGGGACTTTAAAGGTCAACAATTTTAATCATAAAATTTTGTAGAGGGAGAAATTGGAGCCCAGAGAGAGTAAGTGACTTAGGTCAAAATCATATGCTGAGTTAGTGGTAGAGGTGGAAATGTAGAATGGTAGAGAGGTTGGACAGCTAGTTAGTGCAGTTGATAGAGCACTGGGCCTGTAGTCAGAAATACCTGAGTTCAAATTCGGACTCAGACACTTACTAACTGTGTGAACTTGGGCAAGTCACTTAACCTCTGTTTGCCTCAGCTGTAAAATGGAGATAATAATAGCACCTAAGTTTCATGGTTGTTAGGAGAATCAGCTAAGAAAGTATTTGTAAAGTGCTTAGCACAGTGCTTGGCACATAGCAAGCACTATATAAATGCTGACTTTTATTAGGTAAGGCTGGATCTCTGGTCACCTAGCTCCTAGTTGGGGGTGTGCACTTTTCACCATATCGTGTTGCTTCCTATTACAGAGTCAGATTGTTCTGCCAAGAAAGAATTATAGAATATCCATGAAATAGAGGGACCACAGTCCCTAACAGGGAGAACACATGAATGTGGTGGTTGCTTGAGTGGTGGACTTGGAATCAGGAAGCATTTAGCCCAATACACAGTAGGGACTTAATAAACTAACTGATTGACATAGGTTTAAATCTTATATCTCAAACTGTATGTCTAGGAGACATCTTAAACTCAATACCTTCAAAACTCAACTCATTATCTTTTCCCCCAAGCCCTGTCCCTAGCCCCTTCCCTGTTACTATAGAGGGCAGCACTATGCTCCCAGACCCTCACTCCCTGACAACCTAGGAGTCATCTTGGATTCCTCACTGTCTCTTACCCTTCCTGTCTAAGCTGTTGTTAAGGCCTGTCAGATTTCATCTCTTGAATACGACCCCTTCTTTCCTCTGACACTGCTACCACCCTGATGTAGACCCTCATCACCTCATGCCTTGATTACTACAATAGCCTGCTGGTGGGTCTGTCTGCCTTGTCTTTCCCCACTCAAAATCATCTAACATCCAGTCATCAAAGTGATTTTCTTAAAACATCGGTCCACCCGTGTAACTCCCCTATTTAATAAACTCCACTGGCTTTTTATTACCTCTAGGAGCAAATACAAAATGCTGTGTTTGGCATTCAAAGTCCTTCATAACCTAGCTCTTTCCTACCTTTCCAGTCTCCTCACACCTTATTCCAAATCTTGGGTCCAAGTGATATTGGCCTCTTGGCTTTTCCATGAACAATAATACACTCTTATCCCTTCGCACTGGCTGTTCTCTCTGGCTATCCCCCATGCCTGGAATGCTCCCTGATTAATGGCCTTCCTAGCTTCCTTTAAGATCCATCTAAAATCCCACCTTCTACAGAAAGCCTTCTTAATTCTAGCGCCTTCGCTGTTAATTATTTCCTATTTATCCTGTATATAGCTTGCTTTTTATATATTTATTTGCATGTTGTCTCCCCTATTAGACTGTAAGCTCCTTGAGGACAGGGACTGTTTTTTTCTTTTCTTTTCTTTTTTCCTTTTTTTCTTTCTTTTTTTTAAACCTCTTTTAGTATCCCCAGTGCTTAGCAAAGTGCTTGACTCATAGTAGACACATAATAAATGTTGATTGATTTAAAACTGGAAAGGACTTCCAAGGTCATCTAGGCCAACCTTCCCGATTTTTGCAGATGAGAACACTAACTAGCTCTGTGTCTCTGGACACGTTGATTAATTCTGAGCCTCTGTTTCCTCATCAGTAAAAGGGGGTAATAATAGTGAGGAAATTGAGGCCCACAGTGGGTGACATAGAAAACATTAGTAGGGATTAAATGGCAGCCAGAATTTCATGCTTCTGGCAAAACTATCAAGGCAATTACAAACAAAACAGCAAATTAAAAAAACCAAACTCTTGTCTTTTAAGTGAAAATGCAATATACTCAAAGGATCCCCAACAATATTGTAAGTGAGGTAGAAAATGAAAAATATTTTGAAGTATCTTATGAGGTAGGCTGTCACAATTCAGTACTATTCCAAATTGTAATATGTTTGTAGCAGGCACATTATTCTTGCTAAGAAAAAAGTTGGTTATAGTGTTGTTACATTTAGAATAAAATTGATATGAAAATATAAACTTGAAAATATATGTTTTATCATTGGTAGAGGGCGTTTTGATCTTCTATGTTGTTCTTATCCTTCTGCCCCACCAAATGACTTAGATCAGATTGTTTTAATGTGATGTCTGTGTGTGTGTGTGTGTGTGTATTTTTTTACTATACATAATCTCCTATGGCTCCCAGAGAGCCATCCCCTAAAGCAAAGAATAAAAAAAGAAGGGGTAAAAAGTTAGCAAAACTTAACCGACAAAGTCTGCTTTATACAAACAGCACTTTGCTGCTTTCTCCTTGCCCTCTGACGTTTACTGACTCAGTCAATCTTCATTTAGTTGAGCCAGTTTTCAACTCCAGGCCCCACTGGCCCCCCATCTTTTAAGTTCAGATATGAATTGCAGCTAGATGGCTCAGTGGATAGTGCATTGGGCCTGGAGTCAGGAAGACCTGAGTTCAAATCTAGTCTTAAATATTTAACTAGTTGTGTGATCCTGGGCAAGTCAGTTAACCCTGTTTGCCTTAATCCACTGTAGAAGGAAATGACAAACCACTCCAGTATCTTTGCCAAGAAAACCTTATGCACAGTATTGGTGTGCTGTGGTCCCACAGGGTCATAGAGTTGTGCACAACTGAACAACAACAATGAATTACAGAGTAATTAGTTAGGACTCTTGCTTCCAAATCTAGACTTCTTAGTCATTCAAGGCCTTTTATAACCTGTCTGTAACCCAGTCTCCCATTACTTTCTCCCCCCAAACAAACTCATCATGTTCACTTAATCTGCCATGCTCTCCCATCTTTTAGTTAGCACTGCCAGTCCTGGCACTTTCTCCAAACTCCACCTGTTGAAATACTACCCATCCTTAAAGCCTTATTTTTATTGCCAGCTTCCTTCATGAAGCTTCTCTTGACCAACCTTCCCTAAACTGACTGTCTGATCTCTGGGGTTCTTCCCAGCTCTCAATTCTAGTATTCTAGGACTTCTGGGATCCTAGAAAAGAACTAGGGATGTGTAGCCTGGAGAGGATTTGGAGGAGGTGTGATACATCAGAACTATATTCAAATATTTGAAAGACTGTCAAGTGGAAGAGAGATGTAAATAGAAGAGCTTGTAAATAGAAGATACATATACTGTAAATGGAAGGTAACTTTGGGGTAGGTTCTAACAGCTGTTGGGACCTTCCCTTGTAAAGGTCCCCAAATAATAATTTATCTGAGAGTAATATTCTGTTCTAGTAACTTTTTCACCTCCTTGCCACGAGGGATAAAGTATGTTTCACTATTTGTTTTCTGGGACCTCTTTACTGTTTTTTTCAGTCTGTTTGGCTTCTCTTCAGTAATCTTTTACATTGCTCTAGTTATGTTGTCTTGGTGCTGCTTCTTCTGTTCTGTATCAGTTCTACACATCTTCCCATGTTTCTCTGAATTCTTAATATTCATCATTCATTCCTTACTCCACAATAATATCTCATTAAATTCATTGCTATAGTTTTTTTTTTCTGCAAGCTTTTTGCGTTCTGCTATAGTTTTATCTCCAGCTTTTTTTTGCTACTACCAAGAGCATTGCCATGAATTGTTGGTATGTGTTAGAGCTTTGCTTTGTCTTTGACTTCTGTGGGGAATATGCCCAAGATTGGGATTGCTGGGTCAAAGGGTATGGAATGCTGAGTTACTTTAATTGTGTAATGTCCAAGTTGAAACCCAGAACAGTTGGACCACTTCAGAGCTCCAAGTCTGGGGTATTAATTTTCCTGCCTTCTTACAGCTGTTCCAACATTGACTGTTCCCAACTTTTGTCATATTAGGGTATGAGGTGAAATTTCAAAGTTTCAAAATGTTTTTTAAAAAGTCATTATTATTTTGAAATTGACAAACATCAACATACATGAAATTTTCTTTGTACAGAGAACAGGGAAAGTGGATTGTATATGACACTGTGAGTCTCTATTACGTACTATTGTCTTATCCCTGAAATATATATTAAATTTGACCTGGTAGTTCCAGTGTGTCCCTGCTAGTCAGTATGTCTTTCTTTTTTGTTTTGTTTTGTTTTGTTTTTTTTGTTTTGGGGCAATTGGGGTTAAGTGACTTGCCCAGGGTCACAAAGCTAGTAAGGGTCAAGTGTTTGGTCTGAGGCTGGATTTGAACTCAGGTCCTCCTGACTTCAGGGCCAGTGCTCTATCCACTGCGCCACCTAGCTGCCCCTTGTATGTCTTTCTGAACGTCCCTCTGATCTCTTTTTCGAATTTTTAAAATGTCCTCCCTCTCCTCCTAAAAAGCCCTCTTATTATAACAAATGAGCATAGGTAAGAAAAAGAGCTACGTGAAAATGTATGTTCATTCTGTGCTTTCAGTTCATCATCTCTGACAAAGGATGGGATGCATGCTTTATCATCAACCTTCTGGAGCTGTGATTGGTCATTGCATTCAATTACTAATTCTTAGACATTTGCGGTTGTTTTCTTTTATAAAGTGGTAGTCACTGTATAAATGGTTCTCTTAGTTCTGCTCACTTTGCTTTGCATCAATACAAGTCTTTCCTAGCAGAGATATTTTGTTTTGACTTAAAAAAAAAAATTCAGGGGCAGCTAGGTGGCACAGTGGATAGAGCACCAGCCCTGAAGTCAGGAGGACCTGAGTTCAAATCCGGCCTCAGACCAAACACTTGACACTTAGTAGCTGCATGACCCTGGGAAAGCCACTTAACCCTAATTGCCTTTAAAAAAAAAAATCCAATGACTTAGAGACTTGGAGCACATTTTCGTGTGGTCATTGATAAGTTTGAAATTTTTTTTTAAGACTGTTCATATCTTTGACCTCTTGTACAGTGGGGGATGCTTTATTTTTGAATTTGTCTTAGAATATTTGCTTATATGCATCTGCCGTGAGTTCCTTGAGTACAAGAACCTTAAATTACTCGTCTTTCCATGGCTTGAACTGTCTAGCAAAGTGGCTTCCATATATAGTAGGTGCTTCAGTGCCTATGAATGAGTCTTTAAACTTACTGTTTCTGGACCTCAGCCCAGTCTATGAAATAGGGAGAATTGGACTTCCAGTTACTGAGGACTTAGGATTCTTGGGTGACTTGGTGAGTGCTGTTTTCAATAAAGAATGTAGCTTGTGGGCCTGCTATCTGGCTATGGTTTTGGTGCTTTTACTTCCTTGGTATTCTCTGCACAGGTGGCCTTTGTTGGAAACATTCCTGGAATGCTAGTTCTTACCCAGAATCTTCCTGTTTGACCAACTCTGCTTCCCTCCTTCCCCATCCCTGACTTTTCTTGGCTTTCTTTTTTTCCGAGTTTCCTCTGGGTTAGTCTGTTTCCTAGTGGCTACTGTTCTCTTGCTGTGTTTGAAAGCTCTGGTTAGGTCTCACTCTTGGCTGTCCCCCTCCTGCAGAGATGATGGGGGCTGGCAGATGATGAGAGATTTTGGAAGTTGGCTTATTTTGTAGGGCTTTGCCTGGAGAATCCTTGGAGGGCAGGAAGGAATTTGAGCAGTGATCATGCTTTTGTATTTGTGAAATGCCTTATGGTTGCATTTTGACAAATTTTCCCTGGGTTTTAGTTTATACCTAGACCTTTCCCCACAGATGATATTTCTTACTGATCTCCACACCTTGGAAGTTTTCTGGGCAAGAAAGAAGGGCTATATGTTTTATAGGGGAAAGAATGGCTGTCTTGGTGTCAGGATATCTGGGTTCAAGCTGCATCTTTTCAACTTACTAGCAACTCAATTACTCTGTGTCTTGATTTCCCCATCTGTCAGATGAGGGTAATAACATTTGCACAGCTTAACTTACAGAGTCGTCGTGAGTAAAGTTCTTCATAAAACTTAAAAGTGTTATGTAGACAAATAGTTGTAACGAGGAGATCTGGGATTTGGTCTTCAATTCATGAATAGTTTTAGTATCACCTCTGTGCAGATCACTGTTAGACACTGGTGAGGATTAGAAAATAGATTAAATCACATGTGGTCTTTGTCCTCATGAAGCTTATGGTTTCAGTGTCAGGCAACTAACTTGTAATAAATGAACGAAAGGTGCAAACCAAATGTTCTTTGAGGCCTGAGGAGGAAAAAATAATTTCCACCAGTAGGGATCAGATATAGTTTCATGAAAGAGGTGGCATTTGAGCTGGGTCTTGAAGGATGAGATAGGGTTTCAGCCAGCACAGGTATGCTATGTGACCTCAGGAAAAGTTGTTTATTTTCTCTCTGTTCATTTCCCCATCTGTAAAATGGGACTGGTAAGCCATAGACTATTAGAACTGGAAGCTACCTTTAGAGATTAGGTAGACCAACTCTTCAGTTTACAGATTTAACCAAGAAGCATTTATTAAGTACAGATTCTGTGGAAGGCACTGTGATGGGTAAGGAAAATTCAAAGACAAAAGGAAAAACAGCCTCTGACCCAGAAGAACTTATGGTCTACTAGTGGGAAACAACATGTTAACAAATAAGTGTATAGATAAATGATAAATAATTATTTGAAAAAGTGCTTTTTCTGCACTAATGGGGGATGTGTGTGTGTGTGTGTGTGTGTGTGTGTGTGTGTGTGTCTAAGTAAATACTTCCTGTTGGAGTTGGTATCTGAGCTGTATCTTGAAGGGAGCCAGGGGTTCTAAGAAATAGAGGCAAGGAGGAGTTCATTCTGTTCATGAGAGACAGGCTGAATTAAGGCATGAAGGTTGGATTTGAAACACCAAGTTCTGGAAACAACAATTAAGCCAGTTTGGTTGGAATATAGAATGCACAAAAAGGAGTAATGGGAAGTAAGCCAGGAAAAAATTCTTATTAAAGATTTTCAGAAATGGCAATCTTAAGTACTTTGTGTTTTATTTTAGAGGCAATAAGGAAACCACAGAAAGGTTTTCATTATGGGAATGATATAGTCATACTTGTGATTTAGGAATATTATTTTGGCAGTTATGTGGAGGATGGACTGGGGGAGGGAGACTAGAATTGGAGAATCCAGAATATCATAAGACCTTGAGGTCATAGCATCAGTTTAAACAATCAGTTTAAAGAGAATGACATGTGGAAAATCAAGTAGACAAAAAAAAGAAATCCAGAGATAACTTAAAGTCCATTGAAGATACTAAAGCTTCCTTATGGGAATAAGTGCTATATTAAGTATGTTCCCTATTTAGCTCTGAGTGGGAAATCATGTTTCAATTTAGAATGTCTTGTAATTACTAGGAACCCTGATGCTGCTCTGCTGAAATGAAGGTACTTGGGTGTTGCTTTCAAATCCTACATCTGCTAGTTAGTTGTGGGAGAGGGGAAGCATCTCTTTTAGAGGCAAAGATAGATGATTTCTCTGGTACTTTGGGAGCAACGAATGTGGTATAGTGGAAGGAGCATTAGAGAACTGGAATCCAGTCCTGGCTTTTCCAGTAACTTGTTGTGACCTTGGCCAAGCCACTTGACTTCTGGGTTCCAGTTTTCTCATCAGTAAAACAAAAGATTGTACCTAGATGGTCGTTAAGGCGCCTTTCTGCTCTAAAATACTATGTCTTAGTATAACTTTGTGGCACATCAGTAGTTGGCTTGGTGTAGGACTCCAGAATTCTTGGCTCTCAGCATTATAGTTGGTCTGGAATGGCCCCTAAGTCTCATTGCTTTCTGCTCGGTTTATCACCTCCTTCATCAGAGAGAGAGAAGTGGGTCAATATGTTGGCATTTTCTCTCTGGAGATGGGGACCAGGATCTTCTAAACCAGCCTGTTGGTTCTCTAAGTTGTCATTCTAGTTCACTTGAAACCACAGCCTGGTTTGCTTGGCGATTTTTAACCCTTTTGATTCCATCTAGTTTATTGATCCAGCAGGTTAGTGCCTGTCTCTGGACAAGTAGAACTCCTAGCCACCTTAGGCAGATTGTGAAAATCTTTGCTGGCCAGTTACATTCCTCTGTAGTTCTCACTTTCTTCTTGGTACAAGGATTGAGATGATGATGGTGATGATGGTGATGATGATGATATGATTAACTCATATTTTTATCATAGCTGACATTTAGTGATTTAAGGTTTACATTAGGTGCATTATTTCACTTCATACTCAGAACAGCCTCATGATGTGGGTACCATAGGCGTTATTATCCCCATTATACAGAGGAGAAAACTGAGGTTCAGAGAGATTGTTATTTGCTTCTGGTTAGACAGCTAGTATAGAGGAAGAATTGGAACCCAGATCTCTCTTGATACCAAGTCTAGCAGTTGTTCTGTTATACTAGGCTGTTCCTTAATCTGTTCCTTCTATAGTGCTTTAAGGTAAGAATAATAACAGCTAACATTTATGTAGTGTTTACTATGTGTCTGGCACTATGCTAAGTACTTTACAATTATTATCTCATTTATTCCTTGCTATTAGGTAGGCTATTATTATTCCTGTTTTACAGATGAGGAAATTGAAGCAAACAGGGGTGAAAGTGACTTGTCCAGATCACACAGGAAGTATCTGGTTTGAACTCTGACCTTCCTAATTCCCTGCCCAGCACTCTATCCATTTCCTCACTTAGCTTCCCCTAAGGTTTATAAATAACTTTCATTCTAAAACTCTCATGAGCATTGTGAGATGACCAACTTGGTTAGACTTAGCCCTTCTGAGCAATGCAGTGATTTAAGACAATTCCGAAAGATACATGATGGAAAATGCTATCCACATCCAGAGAAAGAACTATGGAATCTGAATGCAGATTGAAGCATACTATTTTCTCTTTTTGTTGTTGTTGTTTTTTGTTTTTTATTTCTTGTGGTTTTTCCATTTTGTTCTGATTCTTCTTTCATAATATGACTAATGTGGAAATATGTTTAATGTGATTGTACATGTGTAGCCTGTATCAGATTGCATGCTGTTTTGGGGAGGGTACAGTGGGGGAAGGGGGAGAATTTAAAACTCAAAATCTTATAAAAGTGAATGTTGAAAACTAAAACAAAAAAAAAATAAATTCTTGTGAGGTTAGTAGTATCAGGATACCTGGAAACTTTTTTTCCCCCCACCTCTCTAGTTAGGCTCTACATGTGGGTTTTGCAGGGGATAGGCTAGTTGTGGGGAGAATAGATATATGGCAAAAGAAACCAAAGTGTGTTCATAGGTAATTCCTTAAGGTCCCTTCCAGCTCTGTTTTAGCCCTTGGTTCTATGGTAGTTAAAAGATTAAAAGAATTGATGACTGTTAGATCTAGAAATGATGTCAAGATGTCAAATTGACTTTCCATTGCATTGTAGCCAGTAAGTTAGGGCTTCCAGAAGAGTACTATTAGTATCCATGTTTTTATAGGTGAAGAAACTTAGGCTTAAAGACGTTGAGATCTAGAACATAAACCTAATTCAGCCTTTCCCTTTTATAGATGATGAACCTAAGGCCCAGCTGGGTGGTGCAGTGGAGAGAGCACTGGGCTTGAAGTCAGGAAGACTTATCTTCCTGAGTTCAAATCTAGCCCCAGACATTACTAGCCATGTGATCCTAGGCAAGTCACTTAACCCTGCTTGCCTCAGTTTTCTCATCTCTCAAATGAGTTGGAGAAGGAAATGGCAAACCACTCCAGTATCTTTGCCAAGAAAACCCCAAAATAGGCTCATGAAAAGTGGGACATGTCTGAAGCGACTGAACAACAGAGGCCCAGAGGAGTGAAGTGATTTGCCCAGAGTCACACTGATGGTGACATAGTGGAAACTAAAACCCAGATTGCCTGACTCCTAGGTCATTGCTGTTTCTATATTCCCTACTCTTATTTACTTTTTAAAAAAATCGATATCTTTTGTTCTTGATTAAATTTCTCCCTATATTTTCTTCTCCTTCCCCCAGCCATTCCATATAACAAATAATTTTCTTCATTCATTTTTAGTTTTTTAAAATGTTGGATCTTGTCACAATTTCAACAAAACCACCAGCAGTGGGAAAAAGGGTATTTAAAGGAAAAGTGAGACTTTGTCTTTATGGATCTGGTTAAAGTAAAACAAAAATAAAACATCGCCACCCAAAATATGCTTTCTAAGAGCCAATTTGCAACATGAGCTGAACTTAGAATTCTTTTTTTTAAAGTTTTATTTATTTATTTGTTTTTAGTTTTCAACATTCATTTCTATAAGATTTTGAGTTCTAAATTTTCTCCTCCTCTCTCCACTGCCCCCTCCCCAAGATGGCGTGCAATCTGATATAGGTTATACATGTACAATCATATTAAGCATATTTCCACTTTAGTCGTGTTGTAAAGAAGAATTGGAACAAAAGGGAAAAACCACAAGAAAGAAAGAGCAAAAAAATAACAACAAAAAAGACCAAATGGTACGCTTCGATCTGCATTCAAGCTCCATAGTTTTTTCTCTGGATGTGGATAGCATTTTCTATTATGAGTCTTTTGGAATTGTCTTAGATCCTTGTATTGCTGAGAAGAGCTAAGTCTATCATAGTTGATCATCACACAATGTTGCTGTTACTGTGTACAATGTTTGCCTGGTTCTGCTCACTTCACTCAGCATCAGTTCATATAAGTCTTTCAGGTTTTTCTGAAGTCCACCTGCTCATAATTTTTTATGGAACAATAGTATTCCATTACATTCATATACCACAACTTGTTCAACCATTTCCCAATTGATGGGCATCCCTTCAATTTCCAATTCTTGGCCACCACAAAAAGAGCTGCTATAAATTTTTTTGTACATGTGGGTCCTTTTCCATTTTTATGATCTCTTTGGGATACAATCCTAGAAGTGTTATTGTTGGGTCAAAGGCTATGCACAGTTTTATAGCCTTTTGGGCATCTGAACTTAGAATTCTTATAGACTGTAGGGGAGGTGACTGGATGCTGTAGAATCCTGTGACCTCTGACCCAAGGCCAACCCACAGAAGGTAGATTGTCACAGATGTATGTGTCACTGACCCTGTGACACAGATTTGTCACTAACAAAAATTTTAGTGGTCTTTGGGTTCTGGACTTGGGACATCTTCATAGTATGACCTGACACACAAGACTTCCCTAGGAGCATAAGTAGGATGCAAGGGATCCAACACACAGGCTCAGAGATTGGACACCACCCAGACTCACACATTCCCTTTCTTCCTGAACTGATCTACTCTCTCACAAAGACCTTGAGGGAGTCAAACTGGATGCCCTTCTAGCTCTAAATGAATCTGCAGTCTTGCTGATCTGTATCTGGCCACTGCACCCAGATGACTCCGGAGGAGAAAGTGAGACTGGTGACTTTGCACAGCTCTCCCTCACTCACTTAAATCCAATTCACTTGCGAGTTATGGCCTGATGCCATGCTCCTCTTGGAGAACGAAGGACAAACAACAACGAAAATGATGACTCTAGAACAGGTTGGAGTTAAAAGAGTAGCAGTGTTCCGATATAAAATTGATTGGCAGAAAAAGCCCTGCTCTCTCCTTCTACTTTTATTTCCTGACTTCTAGTAGCACTATCCTTAAAAAGAGGCCGGCAGGTAGCTTAGAGCAGTTGGTCATGGCAGTGGTCTCCTTACTTCCATTCCCACCCTTTATCGCCTCCTCATCTCGCCACCCTCCTACCCCTCCCCAGCTCAACTGTGCTGCTTTTTAAAATTTTGGTAATAGGCATGTGTGGGGAGGTGACAAATCAATGCAATTCTAAAGATACTTATTAAGTGTGTATTCTGTGCAAGGCATAGCCTCTGCCCTTGAGCTTGCAATTCAGCCAGATTTTTATTTGTACCGACAGTCTGGCTGTCTACAGTGTTAGGTTCACCAGATATGGAAACTCCTAGGTTCCATTGTGAAATGGAAGTACCATAAAAGGTAGAAGGAGCACTTGGGTTCATGCATCTCTTCATGGGGAATAGTAAATTGCTGCTGACAAATGATTAAAAGAAGCCCAGTTTCCTTTTCCAGGTCTTGCTGGTATTTGATATTGCCACAAATAGCTTCTTTTCCCTTCCCCTTTCTGTTCCCTAGTCTTTCTGCCACCCCTAGCCTCTGATTACTCCCTATTTCAATCTGTGAGGATATATCTAAGGCCCAGCCTGTCTGGTCTGGTAGAAAGAACAGTGGCCCCATGTCCCTGTTCTGCCACAGACTTGCTGGGACACTCAAAGTCATTTACCTCCTTCTGGCTTCTATAATATGAAGTGGTTGCATTTACATCCTATTTTGGAACTCCCTTCCAAGTCTTCTCATCCACAGGCAGAGCTGAGCAGTCTAACAAAATGGCAGCATTCTTGGGTTGATAGATAATGAAAACAAATTGTTGACTTTGGGCCTGTTTATTTTACAGCAGTATAAGCATGCCTGGAGGTCAGGCAGGCCTTTGGAGTGTTGGGATCCTGCACTGCAGTGTTGTATTGGACCCTCTGGTTTCTGGGCTGTAGCTCCTTACTACAGAAAGTCAGTGGACATTCTGTTGTTGAGGGTGAGGTCTGAGGAGCTAACTTGAGTTTGAACTTGCTTTAATTTCCTGCCTCTCTTTCCTTTTTCTACCTTTCAATCTTGCTTTTTGGGGGGAAGAGTTTTTTTTTGGGGGGGGGAAAGGGAGGTGAGTGGAAATCTTTCCTGAAAGGCTCCTGCCCTCGAAAATTGCCCTTGGGAGTTCTCTGGCAGGCGGGCAGGAGTCTTCCTTTGTCACTAGTTGACTCTTGCTCCAGAAATCAGAGCCACGAGGTTCTCATTGTCAGGACCCAGTGGAGAGGAGTTTTTTGAAAATGTCACTTTCTTCTGCTCTCACCCCCTCCAGCTGCTGCCATACTGCAGTGTGGGTAGGAGACCTGAGAGCTGTGCATTGTTTTGGATTGGGGGTGTGTGAAGTGAAAAGCAAGGGTAAATTAGAGAGGGAGGGAAGAATTCAAGGACTGGGCATCAGCTGCTTTCTTTCTGAGTGCTGTTTGATTTTAATTTTTCCTTTTTGAGCCAACACATCAAACAAATGTCAGCAATGCAGACTTGTTGCCAGAATGAGTCTCCTTCCCACTCCCCTTCCTCCTTCTTTCCTTTCCCTTGTCGTCTTCTTTCCATTGCCTACCAAATAAAGTATGAATTTCTGATCCTGGCATTCAAAGTCTTCCACACTCTGTCTCCAGCCTTCCCTTCCAGCCTCATCTTACTCACCAGCATGTTCTGTGCATTCCATTTAACCTCCTACATTCCTAACCTCCACTCCTTGGTCTCATTCTTTTCTCTCTTATCTCTGTATCTTTGTTCTTGCTGTTCCCAGTGCTTGGATTGGTTCCACTCTCCTCTTCCCCCGCCTCAAAAAAAAATGCCCCAAAAATAAACAAAACAAAGCAAAAATGCATCTGTCTGTTGAAATATTGGAGCCCTTCTCTTCCCCCGAGTTCCTGCTTAGCTGCCATTTTTCTCCACAGAGCCCTCCTTATCACTCACTTAAGTATACATATTGCTTAAAAGTGACCTCTTCATCGGCATATTTCTTAGATTTCTTTGCATTCTCCTTTCTTCTTCTGGACCTTTTCTTTTCTTTCTTTTTTTTGGCAGTTGGGCTTAAGTGACTTGCCCAGGGTCACACAGCTAATAAGTGTCAAGTGTTTGGTCTGAGGCCGAATTTGAACTCAGGTCTTCTAGACTTCAGGGCTGGTGCTCTAGCCACTTCGCCACCTAGCTGCCCCTCCTGAACCTTTTCTTGCACTTATGTTCTCTCCTATATCATAATTATTTACCCACCTATCTTACTTTCCATGTTAAGTCAAATCAGCAAGCATTTATTAAATCTACCAGGCACAGTACTAAGTCCTTGGGATACAGAGAAAGGCAGAAAGTGCCTCTACCATCTAGGGGTTAACCATCAAATGAAGGAATCAGCATGCAAGCAACTATGTTCAAACAAGATATATTGGAGTTAATCTCAGAGGAAAGACAGCTTTAAGGTGGACTGGAAAAAGGCTTCTTGTAGAAGGTGGGACTTTACTGGAGAATTGAAGAGGCAGCTAGGTGGCAAAATGAATAGAATACTGGGTCAGGGATACCTGAGTTTGAATCCAGTCTCAGGTGCTTATAAGCTGTGGTACCCTGGGCAAGACACTTAACCATGTTTGCCTCAGTTTCCTCATCTGTCAAATGAGCTGGGGAAGGAAATGGCAAACCACTCCAGGATCTTTGTCAAGAAAATCACAAGTGACTGTTGCTGAGTGAAGTGAGCAGAACCAGGAAAACGTACACAGTGACAGCCACGTTGTGTGATGACTAACTTTGATAGACCTAGCCCTTCTCAGCAATGCAAAGATCTAAGACATCTCCAAAAGTCTCAAGATAGAAGATGCTATCCACATCCAGAGAAAGAGCTATGGAGTTTGAATGTGGATTGAAGCATACTATTTGGTCTTTTTTTTTTTCTTCTGTTGTGTTTTGTTTCCTCTTTCTTGTGGTTCTTTCTGTTGGTTCTAATTCTTCCTTACAACATGATTGATGTGAAAATATGTTTAATAGGAACGTGTATGTAGAGCCTATATCAGATTGCACACCTTCTTGGGGAGAGAGGTGGGAAAGGAGAGGGAGAAAAATTTAAAACTCAAAAGCTATGGAAGTGATTGTTGAAAACTAAAAATAAATTAATTTTTAAAAAAAATCCAAAATTAAAAAAAAAAGAAAATCCCAAGTGGGTTCATAGAGTGTTGGACGTAACTGAAATGACTTGACAGCAAGAAGGAAGACATGCGGGACAGCTCATAAAAACACATGGAGTCAGGGAATGGAGTGTCTTGTGGGTCGGATAGCAGGATGCCAGTGTCACTGGATCCTAGAGTCTGTGGATGGAGTGAAGTGTACAAAGACTGGAAAGGTAGATTGGGGCCAGATTAGGAAGGGCTTTGAAGCCAAATGCAGCACTTTATATTTGATCCTAAAGACAATAGAGAGTCACTGGAGATTATTGAATAGTGAGGTGACATGGTCAGGTCTGCCCTTAAGGAAGATAATTTTGATAGCTGAGGATGGACTAGAGTGGGAGAGCCTTGGGATGGGGAGACTAAACCAAAATTATAAATTTCTTTAGAGCAGAGTATACATCATATCTTTATATTCCCTGTGCTTAGGATATTGAATTTTGAGTCAGAGCAAATAAATTTCTCTCTCTGAACTTCGGTTTTTCATTGAGTAGAATGTAATCTTCTTGAAGGCAGGGATTTTTTTGTTTTTGTACCCCTAGTACATTGTAGTGGGTAGTATGGAGCCTGGCACATAATAGACATTTAATAAATTCTTTTTTTTTTTTTTTTTGGGCAGTGGGGGTTAAGTGACTTGCCCAGGGTCACACAGCTAGTAAGTGTTATGTGTCTGAGGTCAGATTTGAACTCAGGTCCTCCTGAATCCAGGACCAGTGCTCTATCCACTGTGCCACCTAGCTGCCCCCATTTAATAAATTCTTGTCGATTGATTGCCTTCCTGGATTTATAATAATGGTGATAATCATAACAAATAGCCAGCATTTATATAGTGCTTTAGGGTCTGCAAAACACTTTTCATATGCTGACTCATTTATTAAGTGTTTACTTTGTGCCAGGTACAGTGGTAAGTGGTGGAGATACAGATACAAGCAAAAGAGATAGTTGTCTTCTGGATAAGGTGAAGGCTTCAGGGTCCATCATTCTGGGAGGAAGAGGAGGGGGAGGGGAAGGAGGAAGAGGAGGGGGAGGGGA
>NW_020947281.1:0-36316 GCF_900497805.2 Vombatus ursinus
AATCACTTTACTTTCTCAGTAAATATCCTCTTGCTTAAAAAAAAAAAATCAATGTTAATTGGTTAATTGATATTAGGGAGATGTTAACTGGTCAAATGATAGTGGGGAAATGTAGCTGATGGGGGCTCATAAGCAATACTACTAGAAAACCCTCCAGCCCCTTAGTGTTACTTATAAAATTCCGAGGGAAAAGGAGCTATCATACTTTGGGGACCCAAATTGCTAGTCCAAATGTGAGTTGGAAGAGTGATCCCATAGTATATGCAATAAAAATTTCAATTATTATTATTGTTATTGTTATTATGACCATGATAGGGTATATAACAATAAACCAGAAAATCCATAGATCAAATAGCAAAGTTTTCAAGTAAGGCAGAACAGTAAAGCAAATATCAAGGGAAAATTTCTCCATACACAAAGGGGTAAAATCTCCCATGGATTGCCACACCACCAGTGAGAGCAGGAATATTCCCTGAACAACTCACACTCTTAGGGTAGTGTCTGGCAGCAAATTACCCTGAGCTTAGATAAGCTTCAAGGAGGCACTTAGTAACCCTAGAGAGGATGAGGCAGAGCTAGTGACTTTTGCCCTGCATTCCTGCCACTGACTATGCCCTGACTGTTGTCCCCCTTACACTTATTTGCAAAATATTATATGGGAGGATTACCAGAGATGATCAAAAATATACAAAAGAAATCCATGCTGGAAGTGACACAAGTTTAAAGATAAACAGGGATTGATTTTCAAGATATATCAAAGAGTGAAATATTCCAAAAGAATGGAAAAGATTTCAGGTGGCATTATTATGGAAATGAATCAAACTACTATTAACTACTACCCTATATGCCTAATATCTCATCTCTAGAAGATCTTTATGAGAATGCTTTATATGAAAAGAAAACAAGAAGGCTTTTGAAAATGATTTTCTATAGCAGACCACATGTTTACTGTCATACAATTAATTGACTAAGAGGTATAGAAAATAGAAGATTCCACTGTGTGCATTGTTTGTTGATTACCGCCCCCCCCCAAAAAAAGGCATTTGACTCAGGAGAGTAAAATGCAGCTTTGAAAGCTCCTCCAGCTAGGTGTCTCTATGCATGCGGACACAAGTATACAGTACTTTGAGGTTCCTACAGCATTTTCCTCACAACTATATCATACTGCCTCTCTTTGTTAAGATGATATAAGATTCTTTGATACAGGTAATCACAAACATAACATTGTCCAATGATCGTTTGAGTATTAAGATCAAACTAGGCAAAAAACAAAACAAAACAGGGAGACAGATGCTTGCCAAAGTGTTTACCAGTGTCACAGAAGATGTCCTATGCAACTTGCAAGTAAGAAAAGGAGTTTCTATAGATGACACAGTTCTTCAGATCGTCCTGTCTGTGGATGAAACTACCTGCAGAATACTACAGGGTTAGTCATTCAAAAGAAATAAGCTAGCAATCCACACAAGAAGAACCAAATGGGTCAAAAATATACATTGCTTAAACCATAATAGGCACAGACAACCTATTCAATTAGTCCATCAATACATATTATGTACCAATTACTAGAATTAAATAGAATTTGGACTGAATTTGGGAAAATGTATGGTGTTTTCAATAATCCCAAACTGGTCACCTGCCATCAAAGACCATCTTTTAAAATACTGATACCCTCCTGGTGATGCTAAATGGGTACGTATCATGGAACAAGATAATCCGAAAATAATTAAAATTTCAGATAGCCCATAGGGCAATAAAAAGACACATGGGCTATAGCATTTTTTTTCCCTGTAGCATATTGCCAAAATAACTTGCATTAGAAATAGTATAAGATAATCCAAAAATAATTAAAATTTCAGACAGTCCATAGGGCAATAAAAAGACACATGGGCTATAGCATTTTTTTTCTGTAGCATATTGCCAAAATAACTTGCATTAGAAATGGTATAAAAGATATCATTGAGGACTAGCACCTCTAGTGTAAAGGCTTGCTGAACCCTTTTCAGGGCTGCTCATCCACCTTTGGTGACCACCTTCACCCAGTTCTCACCTGTGGCTCTAAGAAGCTGTAGCATCAGTGGCCACACCCTAGGAAACCATGTTGGCAGATAAGCTAAACCAAGTCGAGGGTAATAAACCCAAGAACACAAATTTTGATAAGAAGGACTTGTCTTTGACAAAAACTACTAGGAAAACTAAAAGGCAACTAGACAGAAGACAGATTTAGACCAGTTATCTTATACTATATGCTCTAAGAAGCTCTAAATGAATAATCTATAGGGTATGTGGGGGTGCATTGTGTTTTGCCCATATAGGTTATGTATGTCCACATAGGTCTATCTAGATGTGACTCACAAAGAGACAAGATTAAATATCTTTAGCGTTTTCTCCCTCCCACCCTTCTCCAAGGAAGCCTTTGATTCCAACGGCTACTCTACTCTCCTAAGACAGAGGGGGCACTAGGCTAGAACTATATCTATTTGCTCCCTTAAAAACAATACCTACAGCCTTGAGGCCACATGTGGCCTTCTAGGTCCTCTGCTGCGGCCTTTTGACTGAGTCCAAGTTTTACAGAACAAATCTTCTTTTTGGTTTGTTTTAAGGGTAACAAACTTTTATTAGTTTCTCTTGAAAATGCAGGTTAGGGAGAACAGAGGTCACTTAAGTTGGTGACGCATTTGCACTTTTTACAAAACAGGGAGCAAGATCCCTGGATGCCAAACAGATATACCTCCCTCCACGCTAACCCTCCCCTTAAAACACATTAATTTAAATTGATCCCATTTCAACATATGCCCCAATGCCTCAAAAAGTTATAATTGCTTCTAGAAAGATAAACATTTTCTGACTAAATTAAGAGGATTATTAGTTTCAGCTCCTCAATCTTCAGAAAAGGAAGGGGAAAAAAATGTCAGGAGAATCATTTAATTTGCAAGGTTTTGTTTTTTGTTTTTGTTATAGCCGGTATAGATTTGGAAGGTTCCTCCCCCCAACAAGTCTGATACCACTGTGTTCAGCTTGGCAATGTGAAGAGACACATTGGTTCTGGTGGTGAAGGAGAACCCACCAGAAGAGATCAGTCTGAATGAACTGATTTCGAGGCTTTATGTTCACTTCCCCTTTAGTCCCCAATGTCCTTCCCATGAAGCTTGAGACCAATGACTCTTTCGATCTCGCCTAAGACCTGATTATTAGGAATGGCCCGTTCACACTCATAGTCAGCAATAACTTGGGGCTTTTCGTTGATTTTTGTGGCCAGATCCTTCTGTGTCAGCCCCTGGCTCTGCCAGCCCTGTTGGATCACTTTGCCCACTTCTAGTGACCCTGTCATGGTGAAGTTCCTCAGTCTCTGGGTCCAGCTTGGCTCTGGTTCTTTGTGATGGAGTGCTGTTTGTTTTGGCTAGCAGCCCATTTCTTAGAAGTCTCCACATCTTCTCATCTTCTCTGAGCTGTTAAGATGGCCTGCTTGGACTTGGCCTGAGCCACGGGGGACCCTTCTTGTGTAGCACTGTCACCGTGTTCCAGTCGCTCTCAGTCACAGTGAGGATGTAAATGGAGGAGTCTCCACTCTCAGGGAAGCCAGACTTAGGGAGCAACGCAATGCAATACTCTGCCTGCCTCAGTCTCTCAACAAATCCTTTTATTAAGGGGATTTGTTCTATGAAGTTAGGATTCAGTCAAAGGGCTGTACTTGAGGACTTAGAGGGCCACATGTGACCTTGAGGGCAAAGGTTGCCCACCTTTGGTCTAGGGGAAGTAATTTTTAAGTTTAAGCAGTGCTCTTGATCGTTAGCCCTTATCAGTAAAGGAATGTCCCAAGATATATACAAGGCTTGACTTCCTTTCCCAAATAACTGTTCCACATGAATGATACATAGAGAATCTTGAATAAAACCAATTATCCGAACAGATAGCAAGCAGAAATAAGAAAAAGTATACATGTAAGAATATACCAGATGATACAGAATGAATGAAGTTTCCCATTGGCAGTGAGATAACTCAATTCAACCAAAGGAGAGAATCTCAGATCTCACCCAGGATGGTGGTGGTAGAGTTTCCAAAGTCTCCAGTGTAGTAAACTGGGGTTGGGAACATGATTAAGGTGCCATCTCCTCTACATGCCAGCTCTTCTTAGAGTCTTCCTCTCTCTTCAGGGATCTGAGTCTCTCTTTTGGTAGAAGGGTCACTCACTGATTGTGGGTATGAAATGCTAGACCCTTTGATGGTTACACTACAATATCAAATGATTTTGCCTAACTTTTCATTTTATTTTAATGAGGCTGGTACTATGAAGAGTAATTGGGAAATGGCTGTGGTGTGAAAAACAAAGTGCATCAATATAACATTTCTACAAAAGAATATTAGAAGTAGAAAACAAGCATTTAATAAGCTCCTATTATATGCCAGGTACTATGCTAAGCAATTTTCAAATGTTATCTCAATTGATCCTTACAAAATTCTGTGAGGTAGGTGCCATTCTTCTTCTCATTTTACAGTTGAGGAAATTGAGGCAGAAATAAGTTAGGTGTCGTGCCAAGGGTCACACACCTATTATGTATATAAGGCCAGATTTAAGATGTTTCAGCCATCTATCGGGAGAGAGGAACAATGAAAGAATGTTGGCTTCAATTATATATGCACTGGTATCTATGATATATAAAAAGATCCAGAGGAAGACTGTCATTTAAAAAAATGGAACCTATGTGGATTTACCTTGTTGAAAAACAGGGATAAGGATCATTAAATACACACCATTTATAATAAATCCTTGTTATGACTGGCATTGCCTTTCACTTTACTGTATCATATATAATTCAATGAAAGGCTCTAGGTTGGGCCATTATCCTGGCTTTGCACACTCCCAGACCACCTTTCTTTCTGGGATTTCCTTTTTGACTTGAGATTAGATTATTTTTCCACCCAGAGCTATAACTTCCAGCAAGGTTACCATTAAATGAAAAAAGGAAAAAGCAAGAGTGGTGGTAGTAAAGGGGTGAATATCCTTTATTCCAAATGCATTAAAAAAAAACCAAATACAACTCCTAGAATTTGGAGAAGGGAATAGTTTCCATTATAGAGATGTATAACTAATATGTGTTAAAAGACTTTCTAATTAGCTGTGTCCATGGAGCTCTGATAGCTGGGTGTGATGGCCCACTCTTATAATCTCTGCTGCTGGGGAGTCTGAGGCTATTGGATTGCTTGAGTTTAGGAGTTCTGAGATGCAGTGTGCCAAGCCAGTGTCTGCTCTAAATCTGGCACCAAAATAGTGAGCCCAAGATCAGGGAGCTGCTAGGCTGGCCAAGGACAGGTAAACTGGCTTAGGTTGGAAACAGAGCAAGTCAAAGCTCCTATGCTGATTAGAAAGGGGAGATCAGACCTGGGAGTGGCTTCTGTACTTGCAGTGTGGGTGAAATAAGGAGGGAGAGAGAGAGAGAGAGAGACAGAGACAGAGAGACAGAGAGACAAAGAGAAAGGAAGGAAGGAAGAAAGGAAAGAAGGAAAGAGAGAAAGAAAGAAAAGGGGATGGGAGGAAAAGAGGAAAGAAAATTTTTGAGAGAAAGGAGTGGCAGCATTATACTAATTTGTTGTCTAGATCTCTGTCCAGGTGATAGGGTTCTACTAAGACCTTGATGTGCAAGGAATTCACAAGATAACAGATCAACAGAAGTTCACCTCATGCCAAGTTGGGGAGAGACTAGATAAAGTATTAGGTTGGACAGGAATTTCCTCCTAGTTAGCCTATAGTCTAAATCCCAAATTTGTAGATAACCCAGGCTATATACTACAGTCTTTTATGTATACCTTCTGTTCTCTGTAATTCTGTCATGTTCATCTTCTCTCCATCCTGTGTTTGGAATGCACTTGGTTGAGTTCCTTGACAGATACAATACCAATTCTATAGCATCATGTAGCTCATACAAGTTCAGGGAATTCTTACCCTAATTTCCTCTCCATTCTCACAAACAAGTTGCAGGTCCTTGAGCAATGCTGTATCTCTCCCTGAGGGTTCTAGAGGTACCCCTGAATAGTTAAGGTATCTTAATACTGTCCAGCCTCCACCAATGTACTTCTCCTCCAAACAATATTGAGAATCATTTTAGTCATCCAAATTCTAGAAAGTATTTACTAAGGTGATATTATAAGAAAGGCTGACACAAACATCTTTCCAAAAGTCTATGAATCACTGTCCTACAAGTACATACAGATTTCAGGGGATAGAATGCTCAAGCTTAGAGACCACATGTGGTAAAAGGGTTAACTCACAGCTCCTGGTTACTAGAAATCCTTTTCTTCTATTCATAGGGTACCCAAGAAATTCCTCTTGTGTATGAAATAGATTCTTAGTTAGGCTCCTTGTGGTGCTACGAATCTACATCCAGTCTGCCTCTGGTTTTCAATGCAGATGTAACTAATTTGGAGATGAGGCAAGAACATTGTTGGTAAAGAGGGAAATCCAACATCCTTGGCACCCTTTGAAGTTCACTAGGTCTTCCTCAGGTTAAAGGCAGGGGACCACTCCCCTGGTAGCTTTTAAAAAGAGCCAAACCGGAGTGAGTTGAATCATGTCTGGGATTCTGGGGGAAATTAGTTCTGGTAGTCAAGAAGTGAAATAGTTGTAGAGGGGCAGTTAGGTGTCTTAATCCTCCAACAATTTGGTAGAATTATAGGGCAGCTAGTCATTAGTTGACTGGAGAATAAGCCTCTCCCCTGGTACTTTTTTCTTTCTTTCTTTTTTTTTTTTTTGGTCTAGGCAATGGGGTTAAGTGACTTGCCCAGGGTCACACAGCTAGTAAGTGTTACGTGTCTAAGGTCCTATTTGAACTCAGGTCCTCCTTACTCCAGGCCTGGTGCTTTATCCACTACGACACCTAACTACCCCTCCCCTGGTACCTTTTAAAAAGCAAGATCCAAACCTGACTGAGCAGAATCATTTCTGAGATATGAGGTAAAATTAGTCCCAGCAGTCAGGAATTGAGATGGCAGAGGGGCAGATTCAGGGAACCCAGTAAGGAGCAGCATGAGGGCACCACAATAGGAGAAAGGACATGTGGAGCTTGCAGCATCAGAGTTTTGAGTTGCTTTGTCCACAAGTGTTCCCCACTACGTGCCTATATCTACTTGTCTAGTCCATAAAGTGTCAGTTCTTGTATATTTGTAGGACAGCACACTCCAGCTTTATAGGGGAATGTTGTTTTAAAACTACTGTTCATGCTGTGCTATTTCAGAAAATGCCTTTGCTTTTTTGTATCAACTGGCTAACTGCTGATACACATGTACCAATGGGGGCTCCTCAGCTTTAGTTTTAGGAGTGGGGACCGTTAAAGTAGTAAGAACTTGGGGTGGGGAGGAGGAGGACTCAATTTGTGAATGCTGTTTTTTTTTTTTTTCTGAAACAGGTTCTACATTATCATATACTTGCCAGTAACTTCCCGGGGGCAGCAACGACGTTATGTTCCCCTTTGCAACTCGACCTTTCCCAGCCCAGAGCAGGGTTCGGTGAATGTTTGCTGAATGATTAATGCAATGTTCATTACATGCCATGCCTTTTACCTACCCACCCTGATTGAGTATGCAATGGGGTGGGGAAATCGCAATCGTTCATTTCAAGAACACAGTTTGTCTTCTTTCCTTTGCCTTGCCCTGTTCCTATCCTTGGCCCCAGACCCATTCCCAGCAGCTGTCAAGAAAGAAGGCTGGACTCACTCACCGGTCCACCAAGCCTTAATATACCATCCCAGCACCCCCACCTTCTCTTCTCTCTCTCTTTTTTTTTTTAAAGTTACCTACCTCTTGAACGCCTTCACTCGGTTTCTTTCCTCCCCCCCCCCCCCCTCCTGGTTCTCATTGGTCAAAGGATTCCTTTGTTAGCAAGCAAGGGCCACCATCATTGGTCAGGTCGGGCTGTCCATCGGAGAAGGGGCGAGGCTCTACTTACCCCTCGGCCCCTACCAACTCCCCCCCTCCTTCTAACTCCCTCCCTCCTCTTCTAACCGTGACCCCTCCCCCACCCCCACCCTCTCTCGTTCGATCCCAGGAACGCGCGAGACGCTAGGCTACCATTTGCAACTGCCCGGGAGTGCAAAGGGGAGCGGCGGAGGGTGCCAGCGGGGAGGACTCTTTCCCGAGGAACCATGCAGTGATTTCCCTCGGATAACCTGGACTCGCAGACGAGTCGGAGTGAGGAGCTGTAGCTTCAGAGGATGCGTCCATGGGCCAGCTAAAACGAGAAGGCGGCCGCGGAGGCTGTGGCTGTACGAGCGGAGTAGCCCTGGGAAGCCGCGGCTGGGGATTGTTCCTTAATTGAGGGGGGACCTCCCAGGACCGGCGTTTTTTCACCTGCAGCGTTGCCCTTGCTGGGAAGGGGGGGGGGTTTGGGAGGGGGGAGGGTGGGAGTTGTATTTCTCCGTCCTGTTCAGCCTCTGCTGGCGGGCCCTCGGACCCTACTCCTCCAGGCAGCTTCCCATCTGGATTCTTCTGCATGGAAAATCCCCGGCCCTGAAATACGGACGGGCCCAGTGCCCGCAGCCGCCTTGCATTTGTGCCTTATCCGGGGGACTGTCCCCACCCCCAAGGCTTGCCTCCACCGGGTCGTGGAGGGAGAGGCGTTACGACCGCGTCCCTGGAATAACTCCCTGCTTGTGGTGGTATAGGTTGGTCTGGTCGCTTTTCCCGGGACAAGGGATATGGGTTTGTACGTTTCCTTCGGTGACTGATCCAGTGCCTAGCTCGACCCCACATTTTTTATCTCTAGCTTTGTTCCCATCCCCCCTCCTCGCTTCTTCTGGAATTGGGATGCCCCCAAAGTGAGCGGGGACCGGTTTGAGACGCCCAGCCCTTGGATTGCCAAAGCCTGCAGCCGATCTGAGGATATTATTGCACAACCCAACTGAGAGGAAACCGTGCCGGGCTCTGTCGGGCCCCTCCCCACCTCCGTCTCCCTCTCCTTCCCTCTCGAGTCCCCATCCCCTGACCGCGGGGCTCCTTGGATGATTTTCCTAGGAAAGAGAACCTGTCAGGGCGAGGGTCAGGTTGCTGGGGCATTCTCCACCTCTCTTTCCTTGAAGTAAAGAGGACAGCTCTAGAGATTGGCTGGACACCCGAAAAATGTCCGCGAAGGAGAACCCCTGCCGGAAATTTCAGGCCAACATCTTCAACAAAAGCAAGTGTCAGAATTGCTTCAAGCCCCGGGAATCTCATTTGCTCAATGATGAAGATTTAAACCAGGTGAGTCTTTAGATTTTTGCTGAATTTTGTACCAGAGGTGAGGAGGTCAAGGCCCTCCTCCCTTCCCAAGTCTGTGATCTCAACCGCTGCCCTTGCACATGTTCATTCCCTTCTGATGGCTTTCTTTTCAGTCTCTAATTTGCAAGCAAGGTTTTCATGGATTCGGCTCCCTGGCTGTCAGCGTTTGCCTTTTATTTATTTATTTTTATTTTTCCCATCCTGCCTAGCTTTGGGCCTTCTCCATTATTTTATCCACACTCTTATCGTGTCTCTTCCTCCCCCCCCCCCCCCCCCCCTCCCCCCCCCCGCCCCCGTCCCTGTGGCGTGGATCTTTAAAGCTCAACCTATGCGATGGAGAAGCCCTTGGACTTGATATGTGAAGAGGCTTATAAAGGGGTCATGGATTTGATTTGCTTTAATTTAATTTGTGGAAGGGGAGGGAAAGCAAAGCCCACCAAGGCAGAGCTTGGGGAAAAGTGGGGCCAGTGATGAGTGTGTTGTGTTTTTGGCAAAATGGCTTTGGGATTTCCTTTAAGAGAGGAAAAGAGTAAATTAAAAGAAAAAAATGCAAATAAGAATCAAAGTCTTTACAAATATTAAAAAAAAAAAGAACCAAGCAAGTGCTGAGAAATCTGGCTTAAATGTAATTAACTGCATCTATGCCACTGTAGGAAGTTTACCTAATAAGATGTCTTATTTAATTTTTTAAAAAATCAGTATGAAAAACTGAGTAGGTTGTTCTGTCTGTGTGTAAATAAACCGTACAGGCCGTGGGATTCACAGCTGTTAGTAAACACCGATTGGGGCGGGGGGAAGGTTGGGGGAAGGGGAAAAATAGGGAGCAAATGGTGATACTAGAACACCCCCACCCATCCCAAGTTCTAATGGCCTGGTTACAATCCTATTATGGAAAAGATGTCAGACATTGTTGGGGGAGGTAATGAAATCTCAAGGCTAATATGGAAAAAAATGTAACAGAAAAAATATGCGTTTGTGGGGGAAAGAGGAGGAGCGGGAAGTGTAATTGATAGACAGAGTCTGGACAAAGGGAGAATCCTGAAGTATGCTGAAAAATAACATCCTTTCTTGTTCCCATAGCTTAGTGATATGATTCATGGATTTTTGGGGATTGGTTTTGTGTATGTGAGACTCAAAAAATGCTTGATTTTTATTACATTTGAGAAAACAAGCCACTTGCCCATTTTGGGTTCTTTAGAGTCAGTGTTTGGGGGTGGGGTGGTTGGATTTTTGGTATCAGCCCAGTGGTAGGGTGGAAAAGGGTGGGGAGAGGAGGAGAGGAATCAGGCCCAGGCTAGAGATTCTGATCCTTTCTGACCCAATTTGCTTTGTTTCCTTCGAGCATATCCTCTCTCACTGCCTGGGTGCCCCCTTCTCCCCTTCTCCCCCCCCCCCCCCATGTCAAGAGGGATTGGATAAGAGTTTTCCTAAGATCTCAATGAGGAAGGGCTTGCCTTTGATTTCAAACCTGGCTATCTTTGTTAGTGGGAGGTCCAGAGATGTGTTCTAGCATGGGAAAATACTTTTTGACTCAGTTCATAGATGTACTGCTTAGAGAAATGTGTGGCTGGAAGGGACCATGGGAATGTTCTAGACCATCTCATTCATTTTACAGATGGGGAGACTGAGATCCAGAAAGGAGAAATGACTGTTCAGCCTCATACAGTCAGGTGGAATCCAGGTTTCCTGATTCCCCAGTCCTATCAGTGCTCTTTTTACTCAGCCTGACAGAATGTTATGGTTTAATAGCTGTGTGAAGTGGTGCAAGGCTTTATATTTTTTGTATTAATTGAAGACTTGAGTCTCCCACTGGTACCCTGTAAATTCCTGCCTAGAAATTGTAGTGAATAGTGTCTGTGACCTTCTTTCCTATATCCCTCTTCTCTTCCTCCTCCCACCCTACTTCCCATTAAATGTATCCATTTAGCCTGGGGATCTGGTATCGAACTTTGTTGCTCTTCATTTCCATGCATTCCAGTCATAGTGACCTAGTTATAATAATTCCTGTTGCAGATGGGGGAGCCCAGGAAGCGTGGAGGGAGACCTGTTTTTATGTTACAATGTACCTAAGATTGGTTTATTCACATGTGTTCATTTATACAGTACATTTATTAAACACCTTCTGTGTGCATCTGCTAGGTGTTGGAAAAATACAGAGTTTACATAAGACCTTGTGTTTGCCCTCAATGGAACTGAGAGTCCAGTAGGGGAAAGAGGGCCAGCACTGATAGCTTCACAGTTACTATTCGAGATTTACAGTATGAGATTCTTTGAGGGTAAGATGAGGATAGGGGTAAAGGAGGAGGAGGGGTGATCAGGAAAGGCTTTGTTGAGAAGGTGGCACTTGGGTTGGCTTTAATCAGTCGTCAACAGGCAAAGGAGGAAAGGACAGTTTAGGCTCTGAGCCAAGGCAGAACATAGTGCAAGTTGGTAGATCAGAGACAGAGTAGTCCAATTTGACTGGGGCCTAGAGCACGGGAGAGGAGTAATATGAGAAAACTAGAAAGTAAGGTGGCACCAGTTTGTGGAGGGCAGACAACTTGACAAGCAGTAGGACTTGTCAAGCAACAAACACCCTGAAAATTAGAAGGGACCAAATAAAAGCCAGTGACTTCATGGGACAACAAAAATTATTAAAAACAAACTCAAAAGACAAGCAGTAGGAACCACTGAAGATTTTTTAGCAGAGATGACCAAGTTTGGTATAAGAAGGATTTTTTTTCTGGCAGTGGTATGAAGGAAAGATTAGAGCTGGAAGGCAGATGACCTATTGAGAGCCTGTTAGGGATCCTGAAGACCTGTGCTAGTCTGGTGAGAACAGAGAGGAGGAGAAAGGATGAGTGCCAAGTGATGTTGAAGAGGTGGAATCATTAGGATGGGGGTAGCTGATTGGATATGAGAGATGAGGGAGAAAAAAAGTTATAGTCCCAACCTTTCAAACAAGGGAGGGTGGGTGAATTTTGCTGTTAACAGGGAGAAAGGTTGAAGCCATGAACTCTGCGTTGCACTGTGGTTTAGATGGTGGGATATAGAAATGAAGATATCTTGTGGTCAGTTAGAGATAGTGGTATGGAGCTAAGAGGACAAGTCAGGACTGGAGTTAGAGATTTGAGAATCATCTGTTTAGAGGTAGCATTTCAAAGCCATCGAAGTAATTGAGACTGCTTGGGGGGAGAGGAAGAAAAAAGCATCAAGAACTGAGCCTTGGAACACACTCTCTGTCTCTGTCTCTCTCTTTCTCTGAGGAGATTGGGGAGATTAGGAGCCAGTAGAAGTGATTAGCTAAGTAGGAGGAGAACCAGGAAAGTTCCTCAACCAAGGGAGGTTTGAGGATGAGCAACTATGTCAAAAACCTCTGAGAAGTCAAGGATGATGACAACTGAAACAAGGTCATTGAGTTTAGTGGCCAAGAGTTAACCATTGAGAAAGCAGTTTCAATGAACTGAAGCCACATGATGAGGAGTTGAGAGAATGGAAAGTGAGGAAGTGGAAGCTCTTGGTAGTGACAGCTTTTCCCAATAAATTTAGCAATTGAGGTGAGAGGGAGAGATGGAATGGTAGCAGGCTAAGGCTGGAAGAGCCAAGGCAAGTTATTTTTGCATCTGGGAAGACATGATTGGAGAGAAATAAAGGAGCTGGTTAAAAGGGAGTGATTAGAAATGACTGAGAGTAAAGAAATGACTGGTTGCATATTCAAGCACTTACATATCATTTTAAGGTTTGTAGAGCACCAGAAATATTATCTGTGTGATCCTCGTGACAATCCTGGGAGGGAGGTGTTATTATAGCTCCACTTTATAGATGAGGAAACTGAGGAAGACAAAAGTTAAGTGACTTGCCCAGGGCCACAGAGATAGTAAGTGTCTGAGGCTGGATTTGAACTTAGGTCTTCCTGACTCCAGGTCTAGGCACTGCAGCTCCTAGTTTCTTCTGATAGCATGTGACTGATTTTTGCCAAAGAAAGGTGAGCTAGTAGAGTCATAGTTTTCATAATCAATCAACATACATTTGTTAAGTGCCTCCTACTCTGCCCTAGGTGCAAGGGATATAAGAAAAAAATGAAACTGCTCCTACCCTCAAGTAGCTTACATTCTGTCATGAATATACGTATTAAAGCATATACAAGACAAAAGTCCGTAAAAGATAAATGCAAGGTAATTTTGAGGGAAGGGTTAGGGGAGGAAAAGGGTACTAGGAACTGGAAATCAGGAAAGGATTTATGTGGAAGGTGAAATGTGAGCTGAGTTTTGAAAGCAACAAAGGGCTTCTAAGAGGCAGAGGTGAGGAGGTAGTACAGTCCAGCCATGGACAACTGTTTCAGTTGTCATCATGTAAAGACACAGAAAGAGATGGAGCTGTATGTCCTGGAGAGAATGCCCTGTGATGTAAGGAACAGCAAGAAGCTAGTTTGGCTGGATTGTAAAGTCCAGGAAGTTGATCGGTGTGTAATTATCATGGAAAGATAAATTGGGGCTAGGACGTGAAGGGCTGTAGATCCTAAACAGTGGAATTTGTATTTGATCCTAGAAGTAATGAACCAGTAGAGTATATTGAGAAGGAGAATTTGTTTTTAGTTTTAAGAAGGAAGGAAGCAGTGTATCCTCTTTATCAGCTAACTTTATAGGTTATCCTATTGTCATCAATGATGAGGAAGTTTTTGAGAACTTTGGTGTTATATTCCAAGATTATCAAAGTTAGTGTAACATCTCTTTCAAGAGCCCCTCCTCAGAGACCTATAGGAACTGATACTGTCTCTTTAAGAGGTACAATTCTATCTGCCATTCTATGACTGCTTCTCCCTGCAGAGTAAGGAGGAGAGTGTGTGTGAGTTTAACTTTGATTTGTAAGGATCTATGAGGAGTTTGGGGAGAAGTCAGAGAGAAAGAAGGTGAGGAAAAACTTCTTGGGAGAGATGTTTTACCTTATTTTATGAAGAAACATATTGAGAATTTGATGGAGAGAGACTGTCTAGATTGACTGCTTGAGAAAAGGTAAAAGATTGGAAAGAAGTTGGAAAGACAGAGAGAAGCTGGAGAGGCTTTTCTTTTCTTTTTGTTTTTAATTAATTTATTTTTAGTTTTCAACATTCACTTCCATAAGTTTTTGAGTTTTAAATTTTCTCCCCCTCCATCACCTCCCCCCTCCCCAAGATAGCATGCGATCTGATATGGGCTATACATATACATTCCTATTAAACATTTTTTCACATTAGTCAAGTTGTGAAGAAGAATTAGAACCAATAGGAGGAACCACAAGAAAGAAGAAACAAACCAAAACAGAAGAAAAAAAAAAGGGCAAATAGTTTGCTTTGATCTGCATTCAGGCTCCATAGTTCTTTCTCTGGATATGGTTAGCATTTTCTTTCCTGAGACTTTTGGAGATCCTTGCATTGCTGAGAAGGGCTAAATCTGTCAAAGTTAGTCATTGCACAGTGTGGCTGTTACTGTGTACAGTGTATTCCTGGTTCTGCTTACTTCACTTAGCATTATCCATGCAAATCTTTTCAGGTTTTTCTGAAGTCCAGTTGCTCATCATTTCTTATAGCACAATAGTATTCCATTCCATTCATATACCACAACTTGTTCAGCCATTCCCCAATTGATGAGAATTTCCCTCAATTTCCAATTCTTTGCCACCACAGAAAGAGCTGCTATAAATATTTTTGTACATACGGGTCCTTTTCCCATTTTTATGATCTCTTTGGGATACAGCCCTAGAAGTGCTATTGCTGGGTCAAAGGGTATGTACATTTTTATAGCCGTTTGGGCATAGTTACAGATTGCTCTTCAAAATGGTTGGATCAGTTCACAACTCCACCAGCAATGCATTAGCGTTTCAATTTTCCCACACTTTCTCCAACATTTATCATTTTCCTGTTTTGTCTTGTTAGCCAGTCTGATAGGTGTGATGTGGTACCTCAGAGTCATTTTGGTCTGCATTTCTCTAATCAATAGTGATTTAGAGCATTTTTTCATATGGTTATAGATAGCTTTAATTTCTTCATCTGACAACTGCCTGTTCATATCCTTTGACCATTTATCAATTGGAGAATGACTTGTATTCTTATAAATTTGACTTAGTTTTCTATATATTTTAGAAATGAGGCCTTTATCAGAGACACTGATTGTAAAAAATCTTTACCAGTTTTCTGCTTCCCTCCTAGTCTTGGTTGCATTGGCTTTGTGCAAAAATGTTTCAATTTAATGTAGTCAAAATTATTCATTTTGCAATTCATCATGTTCTGTATCTCTTGTTTGGTCATAAATATTTCCATTGGAAAGGCTTTTCTTAATAGAACTATTTTAACCTTTATCTTTCAAAAAAGATGAAGAAAATTCTGGAGAAGAGCTTGGTATATTGAGTGAACTAAATGATGGGACTCTGTTTTCAGAAGTAAGGAGAAGTCACCCACAGTTACAGTGAAAGTACAAAGTGACTTTATCTGTGAACTTTCTAAGTAAAACTATTTTTGTCTGTGTAATTATTTATATCTTTGTGTAAATATTGATGACATTGTTAATAAATTGCTTATTCAGTAATTTTAATACTTAATTTTAAGAGATAAAGGGAATTAATAGGTAGAAAAAAACTTAAGAAAGAAGGTTTCTCCAGTCCATTAAATAATATTTAGCAAGCTGGGGTGGGGGACCGGAGCTAAATGATAAAGGAGAAAGAAGTTATAATTTTATTAATAAAGAAGTGTCCATACTCTGTAGAACTCAGGATAGTAAGATGAAATGTGGGAATGAGTCAAGCAGCAGGCTTAGGGGTAACTTACAAGTGAAGTTGGTTGGTGACCCTTTATAACCTTGTTACATGTTCAGCTTATCCTTGTAAGCCTTGTTATGCTTGACTCCTTTTATCTGGTATTTTTAATCCCTCCCCCCCCTTTTCCATGGGTAACTTGTATATTTATTGATTACTTACTTTAAAGACAGAGATGGATGTATTTAATATATATTGAATTGTTTTTTAATTGGAACTTATTGCCTAATTTTAGGAGCAAACCCAGAGAAAGGGTAAGGGATTGGGGGAAGTAATTCATAGTAAAGTTAGTCCTGGGGAGTCCCTTAAGTATTTTCCAATCTATTTGGTCATTGAAAAATACCAGACATGTTAACAATAGGAAACAATACCTGTTTACAGACCCCCTTACATAGAGGAAGAGTTGGTCAAGAATGTTGAGGTTGCATTGGAAAAGGGGATCAAAGAAAGTTTTTGAGTGAGAAAAGGAGAGCTCACCTGTAAGAATGGGCATTGGTCCTTACTCATCTATGTTTGAATCTCGAATTACCTTCTCAGAATGGAACAGAAAAGTAGCATCCAAGTGAGGGAGACTATGAGTGTTAAGGCAGACATCCTTGCAAAGAACGATTCCCAGCAGGGGGAAACAATGCTGATTGATACTAGAGTATCCTCTCATGTCTGGATTAGAGAAGTACAATAAAAGGATTATAATACAGATTTGAAGACAAATGTTTACGAAGAATCTGTGGGAAAATGGACAAATTGTTGTTTGTAAAGATTGAAGAAGAGAACAAAGGTCAAAACAGCTTGGAGCAAGGTTACCACCAGCACAGTACAAATGAAGTAGAATTATCTTCTGTTACAACTGTGGGCCTGGATAGCTTTGTAAATGATAAGTGTACTTGAAAGAGAAATGCGGAGTTGGTGTGTGACAAGTTGAATTCCAAAGAATCAGCATTGGAAAATGAAGATAGTCAAGGATGGATGTCACCTAGTAGTAGAATGACCTAGTCATCAGGTCACAACAGTTTGATACAAGGACACCAATAAGATGCAGTCAGAAAGGTAGAAATGGTTTGTTACAAATGTGAGCTAGATGATCATAAACATGTCAAATGTACTTGAGAAGAGAATTTTAATTTGGATCAGAGGAAATTGATATCCAAAGAACCAATGTTGAGAAACAAGCCATCATATTAGGTCCTAGCTATCAAGAATCGAAAAAAGATGAAAAAATTTTGCTGAAAGGCTTTGGTGGTCAGAATAGAAATTAAGCAGACATTTTGAAACTAGATAGAAAAATTCTATTGTAAAATGACTCAGTTGAAGACTGAATGGAAAAGCCAAGTAGAGCAGAGGTTTTGTGTGTAAAAGAAATTAACCAATTCATCTGCTTGATACAAAAGAACTATTAAAAGGTGCTAAAGAAGAAACTGCTACATTGAAGTAGCAACTCAAATGTTGACACCCATGCTTGTTTCCCGTTATCACAGGGAAATGCTAAGAAATTAGTTTCTTGGAGAAAATCAGAGACCACATATGGAAGCCCAGTAACTTTGCCTAGGGTCGAGGGAAACTCTAGTTCAAACAATGATGGAGGGCCAATTTGGAACAATGTAGAATCCATTAGGAAAAGAAAACAATATACAGAAGTTAAAAATACTGATAATGGGCTTATAAGAGCAACCAACTTGGATGCAGATATAGAAAAATCGATAGGTCAAATAGAATTAGAATAACATAACCTATAAATAGAAGGGTATACCCCTTCAGCTATTTATGATTCATTGTCAAATTATATATAATATTTTTGCACCTTTAATACATTATGCATGTTGTTAATTATTTTTATTGTTACTGTTGCTAGTGCTGTATTTTTTCTTACTTAAAATTTTGTCAAGTGGTGCTTTCTATGATGATATCTATATATTTATATGTTGTTTTTAATATTGATGAAGAGTTCACATGCTCCAAAATGATTTTTAGGGGACTGAAAAGTTTTTGACCACAGGGAGAAATGTAGCACCTGTTTCAAAAATCTCTCTACTGGAGATGATAGAGAATTGTTACTGTCTCTTTAAAAACAGAGATACTAAGTGGTTAAGTTGTAATTGACATTCTAGGAATGCTTCCCTCAATTGAGTTAGGGAGACTATGGGTAAGTTTAACTTCAATCTGTGAAGATCTGTGAGGAGTTTGTGGAGGAGAAGAAGTGAGGAAAAACTTTTTTTGGGCAAACTTCCTTATTTTATGAAAAAACATTGTAAAGAAAATTTTACGAATGAGTCTGATGAAAGAGACAATTGACCGGTTTTTACAAAGTAAGTGCTTCGTAAATGCTTATCAATTTGATAATAAGAATATATATAAGAATAAGTAAAGTGTAACTCTATTACATTAAGGAAAGTCATATGGCTTTTGTACTGAGCAAGGCTGTCCCCTCTGTCTGGAATTCTCTCCCTCCTCTTCTTCTGTCTTCTGCCCTTCTTGGCTTCTTTCAAGTCTCAGCTAAAATTTCACTTCTACAAGAAGCCTTTTCTAATCCTTAATTTTAGTGCTTTCCATCTAATATCACCTCAAATTTATCTGTATGTATGGTGTTATAGTTGTTTGCATATTATTTCCCCCACTAGAATGTATGTTCTTCCTGAAAGTAGGGACTCGATTTTGTCTTTCTTTGTATTCCCATTGCTTAGTTCACAATGGCATGTAATGGTGCTTAATAAATACTCATTGACTTGATTTGGTGCACATTACATAGGAATGTATTATTGAATGGATTATTGATCATCAGGGGGTTACCAACTATGATCCTTCTGGCAAAATGGAGGATTGCCAGTACTTAATATCTTCAGTGCTGCTGGTACCTAAGGACCTTTCCAATTGCCCTGTAGCAAAATTTTCTATATATGTTCTCTCCCCTAATTGAAATGTGAGCTCTTTGAAAGTAGGGACTATCTTTCTTTTTTTCTATTTGTATTCCCAACACAGCAAAGTACTTCACACATAGTAAACACTTAATAAATGCTTTTCTGTTTTTCAGTTTTATTTGAATTATTGAACTATTATTAATGGTATAGGGGAGATACACTGATTATTTAAATACTTGACCTTTTTTCTTCGAGAAGTTGAATTGTGGGTCTCAGAGAAACATTGAAGTCTTTGGGGAACATCTGGAGTTGTTCTTTTCAGAAATGATAGCTCTTTTGTGTTGGGAGAGATTAGGTTGGACTTATACTTTTTGGGATTTTTTTCAGAAGGCTGTTCTCATGAAGGAGGGAGATTGTGATTTTTCCAGCAGTTCCAACTGGTCTTCACTCAAGTTCTCTTCACTAAATGACCTAACCAGTCAGTTTCCCCTTCTGCCTACCCTAGAGGTCTTACTTTCTCCTTCTTCCTTCCACCCCATTCCCCTACTTTACTTTAAATGTGCCTTATAAAAATTCAGTGGACATTTAAACAGAATTTAGTGGACTTTGATATTATTAGGCCATCATCTTAGGAGACACAGAAGTTGTTTGTTCTGGGATTTTTTTTTCCTTTCCTCCCTGATTTAAACTTTGTTTCCTATTTTTTTCCCCTTAATTATTTGTATTTTCCCAGCAGGTTCCCAGCCTCCCATGTTGGCTCAGGAGACAAAATATATAGTGATCTCAAGTGCCTTGAGCTGGCCAGTGGAACTCTTTCCTCTTCCTCCCATAAAGATAGCTAGAGATGTAAAGGGACATGCCCCAGATCATCCAGGCAGTTAAGACCCAGAACATAGACACTCTCTGTCTCTCTCTCTTTGTCTCTTTGTGTCTGTCTGTCTGTCTGTCTTTATCTCTATGTCTCTGTATCTCTGTCTCTGTTTCTCTCTCTCTCCCTCTGTGTCTCTCCTCTCTCTCCACAGAGAGAGACAGAGAGAACATAAGCCCCTTGAGGGCAAAGAATGTTTTATTTTTGTTTGTTTGTTTTTGTATTCCTTGTGGCTAACAGAGTGCCTTACACCTAATTGGAGCTCAGTTACTTAATGCACATTGGTTGAAGTGACTCCTGACTTCAAATCAAGTGCCCTTTCAAGCACACTATTTAGCCTGGCATAGTGTACCAACAAGATTAATTTGGCAGTGATATGTAGAATGGATCAGAGGGGAATTGATGAGTATGATAGAAAATGTGATTCTTCCCAACTCTTCTAGGTATGAGTACAGTTGAAATAGCTCAGTCTTTTGGCCAAAGGATGTAGTTGTGCAGTTTACTGTTGTTGAACTGCTTTTCTTTCCTTCCTTTTCAACAAACACCTATTAAGAACTTACAGTGTATCAGACACTATGTTATGCTCTGGGCCTCCAAAGGCAAAAATGAAACCATCCCTGCTATCAAGGAATGGAATCTTCTTGCTTTTTGACTTTAGGAAATTTACTTGACTCTTCTGGGCTTGTTTTCCTTTTGTGTAAAATGCAGCTAATAATGAGACCTGATCCATTCCTACACCCAAGGGATTATGGTGAAAGTAAGAATTAAAACTACTAGAAAAAGTCTTTTGAATTTCTTGGAAGAAAGGTGCTGTGCAAATATAAGATATTTTTATAATTCTAAACATAATCATGGAATCTTAGAGCTGGAAGGGACTTTAAAGGTCAACAATTTTAATCATAAAATTTTGTAGAGGGAGAAATTGGAGCCCAGAGAGAGTAAGTGACTTAGGTCAAAATCATATGCTGAGTTAGTGGTAGAGGTGGAAATGTAGAATGGTAGAGAGGTTGGACAGCTAGTTAGTGCAGTTGATAGAGCACTGGGCCTGTAGTCAGAAATACCTGAGTTCAAATTCGGACTCAGACACTTACTAACTGTGTGAACTTGGGCAAGTCACTTAACCTCTGTTTGCCTCAGCTGTAAAATGGAGATAATAATAGCACCTAAGTTTCATGGTTGTTAGGAGAATCAGCTAAGAAAGTATTTGTAAAGTGCTTAGCACAGTGCTTGGCACATAGCAAGCACTATATAAATGCTGACTTTTATTAGGTAAGGCTGGATCTCTGGTCACCTAGCTCCTAGTTGGGGGTGTGCACTTTTCACCATATCGTGTTGCTTCCTATTACAGAGTCAGATTGTTCTGCCAAGAAAGAATTATAGAATATCCATGAAATAGAGGGACCACAGTCCCTAACAGGGAGAACACATGAATGTGGTGGTTGCTTGAGTGGTGGACTTGGAATCAGGAAGCATTTAGCCCAATACACAGTAGGGACTTAATAAACTAACTGATTGACATAGGTTTAAATCTTATATCTCAAACTGTATGTCTAGGAGACATCTTAAACTCAATACCTTCAAAACTCAACTCATTATCTTTTCCCCCAAGCCCTGTCCCTAGCCCCTTCCCTGTTACTATAGAGGGCAGCACTATGCTCCCAGACCCTCACTCCCTGACAACCTAGGAGTCATCTTGGATTCCTCACTGTCTCTTACCCTTCCTGTCTAAGCTGTTGTTAAGGCCTGTCAGATTTCATCTCTTGAATACGACCCCTTCTTTCCTCTGACACTGCTACCACCCTGATGTAGACCCTCATCACCTCATGCCTTGATTACTACAATAGCCTGCTGGTGGGTCTGTCTGCCTTGTCTTTCCCCACTCAAAATCATCTAACATCCAGTCATCAAAGTGATTTTCTTAAAACATCGGTCCACCCGTGTAACTCCCCTATTTAATAAACTCCACTGGCTTTTTATTACCTCTAGGAGCAAATACAAAATGCTGTGTTTGGCATTCAAAGTCCTTCATAACCTAGCTCTTTCCTACCTTTCCAGTCTCCTCACACCTTATTCCAAATCTTGGGTCCAAGTGATATTGGCCTCTTGGCTTTTCCATGAACAATAATACACTCTTATCCCTTCGCACTGGCTGTTCTCTCTGGCTATCCCCCATGCCTGGAATGCTCCCTGATTAATGGCCTTCCTAGCTTCCTTTAAGATCCATCTAAAATCCCACCTTCTACAGAAAGCCTTCTTAATTCTAGCGCCTTCGCTGTTAATTATTTCCTATTTATCCTGTATATAGCTTGCTTTTTATATATTTATTTGCATGTTGTCTCCCCTATTAGACTGTAAGCTCCTTGAGGACAGGGACTGTTTTTTTCTTTTCTTTTCTTTTTTCCTTTTTTTTCTTTCTTTTTTTTAAACCTCTTTTAGTATCCCCAGTGCTTAGCAAAGTGCTTGACTCATAGTAGACACATAATAAATGTTGATTGATTTAAAACTGGAAAGGACTTCCAAGGTCATCTAGGCCAACCTTCCCGATTTTTGCAGATGAGAACACTAACTAGCTCTGTGTCTCTGGACACGTTGATTAATTCTGAGCCTCTGTTTCCTCATCAGTAAAAGGGGGTAATAATAGTGAGGAAATTGAGGCCCACAGTGGGTGACATAGAAAACATTAGTAGGGATTAAATGGCAGCCAGAATTTCATGCTTCTGGCAAAACTATCAAGGCAATTACAAACAAAACAGCAAATTAAAAAAACCAAACTCTTGTCTTTTAAGTGAAAATGCAATATACTCAAAGGATCCCCAACAATATTGTAAGTGAGGTAGAAAATGAAAAATATTTTGAAGTATCTTATGAGGTAGGCTGTCACAATTCAGTACTATTCCAAATTGTAATATGTTTGTAGCAGGCACATTATTCTTGCTAAGAAAAAAGTTGGTTATAGTGTTGTTACATTTAGAATAAAATTGATATGAAAATATAAACTTGAAAATATATGTTTTATCATTGGTAGAGGGCGTTTTGATCTTCTATGTTGTTCTTATCCTTCTGCCCCACCAAATGACTTAGATCAGATTGTTTTAATGTGATGTCTGTGTGTGTGTGTGTGTGTATTTTTTTACTATACATAATCTCCTATGGCTCCCAGAGAGCCATCCCCTAAAGCAAAGAATAAAAAAAGAAGGGGTAAAAAGTTAGCAAAACTTAACCGACAAAGTCTGCTTTATACAAACAGCACTTTGCTGCTTTCTCCTTGCCCTCTGACGTTTACTGACTCAGTCAATCTTCATTTAGTTGAGCCAGTTTTCAACTCCAGGCCCCACTGGCCCCCCATCTTTTAAGTTCAGATATGAATTGCAGCTAGATGGCTCAGTGGATAGTGCATTGGGCCTGGAGTCAGGAAGACCTGAGTTCAAATCTAGTCTTAAATATTTAACTAGTTGTGTGATCCTGGGCAAGTCAGTTAACCCTGTTTGCCTTAATCCACTGTAGAAGGAAATGACAAACCACTCCAGTATCTTTGCCAAGAAAACCTTATGCACAGTATTGGTGTGCTGTGGTCCCACAGGGTCATAGAGTTGTGCACAACTGAACAACAACAATGAATTACAGAGTAATTAGTTAGGACTCTTGCTTCCAAATCTAGACTTCTTAGTCATTCAAGGCCTTTTATAACCTGTCTGTAACCCAGTCTCCCATTACTTTCTCCCCCCAAACAAACTCATCATGTTCACTTAATCTGCCATGCTCTCCCATCTTTTAGTTAGCACTGCCAGTCCTGGCACTTTCTCCAAACTCCACCTGTTGAAATACTACCCATCCTTAAAGCCTTATTTTTATTGCCAGCTTCCTTCATGAAGCTTCTCTTGACCAACCTTCCCTAAACTGACTGTCTGATCTCTGGGGTTCTTCCCAGCTCTCAATTCTAGTATTCTAGGACTTCTGGGATCCTAGAAAAGAACTAGGGATGTGTAGCCTGGAGAGGATTTGGAGGAGGTGTGATACATCAGAACTATATTCAAATATTTGAAAGACTGTCAAGTGGAAGAGAGATGTAAATAGAAGAGCTTGTAAATAGAAGATACATATACTGTAAATGGAAGGTAACTTTGGGGTAGGTTCTAACAGCTGTTGGGACCTTCCCTTGTAAAGGTCCCCAAATAATAATTTATCTGAGAGTAATATTCTGTTCTAGTAACTTTTTCACCTCCTTGCCACGAGGGATAAAGTATGTTTCACTATTTGTTTTCTGGGACCTCTTTACTGTTTTTTTCAGTCTGTTTGGCTTCTCTTCAGTAATCTTTTACATTGCTCTAGTTATGTTGTCTTGGTGCTGCTTCTTCTGTTCTGTATCAGTTCTACACATCTTCCCATGTTTCTCTGAATTCTTAATATTCATCATTCATTCCTTACTCCACAATAATATCTCATTAAATTCATTGCTATAGTTTTTTTTTTTCTGCAAGCTTTTTGCGTTCTGCTATAGTTTTATCTCCAGCTTTTTTTTGCTACTACCAAGAGCATTGCCATGAATTGTTGGTATGTGTTAGAGCTTTGCTTTGTCTTTGACTTCTGTGGGGAATATGCCCAAGATTGGGATTGCTGGGTCAAAGGGTATGGAATGCTGAGTTACTTTAATTGTGTAATGTCCAAGTTGAAACCCAGAACAGTTGGACCACTTCAGAGCTCCAAGTCTGGGGTATTAATTTTCCTGCCTTCTTACAGCTGTTCCAACATTGACTGTTCCCAACTTTTGTCATATTAGGGTATGAGGTGAAATTTCAAAGTTTCAAAATGTTTTTTAAAAAGTCATTATTATTTTGAAATTGACAAACATCAACATACATGAAATTTTCTTTGTACAGAGAACAGGGAAAGTGGATTGTATATGACACTGTGAGTCTCTATTACGTACTATTGTCTTATCCCTGAAATATATATTAAATTTGACCTGGTAGTTCCAGTGTGTCCCTGCTAGTCAGTATGTCTTTCTTTTTTGTTTTGTTTTGTTTTGTTTTTTTTGTTTTGGGGCAATTGGGGTTAAGTGACTTGCCCAGGGTCACAAAGCTAGTAAGGGTCAAGTGTTTGGTCTGAGGCTGGATTTGAACTCAGGTCCTCCTGACTTCAGGGCCAGTGCTCTATCCACTGCGCCACCTAGCTGCCCCTTGTATGTCTTTCTGAACGTCCCTCTGATCTCTTTTTCGAATTTTTAAAATGTCCTCCCTCTCCTCCTAAAAAGCCCTCTTATTATAACAAATGAGCATAGGTAAGAAAAAGAGCTACGTGAAAATGTATGTTCATTCTGTGCTTTCAGTTCATCATCTCTGACAAAGGATGGGATGCATGCTTTATCATCAACCTTCTGGAGCTGTGATTGGTCATTGCATTCAATTACTAATTCTTAGACATTTGCGGTTGTTTTCTTTTATAAAGTGGTAGTCACTGTATAAATGGTTCTCTTAGTTCTGCTCACTTTGCTTTGCATCAATACAAGTCTTTCCTAGCAGAGATATTTTGTTTTGACTTAAAAAAAAAAATTCAGGGGCAGCTAGGTGGCACAGTGGATAGAGCACCAGCCCTGAAGTCAGGAGGACCTGAGTTCAAATCCGGCCTCAGACCAAACACTTGACACTTAGTAGCTGCATGACCCTGGGAAAGCCACTTAACCCTAATTGCCTTTAAAAAAAAAAATCCAATGACTTAGAGACTTGGAGCACATTTTCGTGTGGTCATTGATAAGTTTGAAATTTTTTTTTAAGACTGTTCATATCTTTGACCTCTTGTACAGTGGGGGATGCTTTATTTTTGAATTTGTCTTAGAATATTTGCTTATATGCATCTGCCGTGAGTTCCTTGAGTACAAGAACCTTAAATTACTCGTCTTTCCATGGCTTGAACTGTCTAGCAAAGTGGCTTCCATATATAGTAGGTGCTTCAGTGCCTATGAATGAGTCTTTAAACTTACTGTTTCTGGACCTCAGCCCAGTCTATGAAATAGGGAGAATTGGACTTCCAGTTACTGAGGACTTAGGATTCTTGGGTGACTTGGTGAGTGCTGTTTTCAATAAAGAATGTAGCTTGTGGGCCTGCTATCTGGCTATGGTTTTGGTGCTTTTACTTCCTTGGTATTCTCTGCACAGGTGGCCTTTGTTGGAAACATTCCTGGAATGCTAGTTCTTACCCAGAATCTTCCTGTTTGACCAACTCTGCTTCCCTCCTTCCCCATCCCTGACTTTTCTTGGCTTTCTTTTTTTCCGAGTTTCCTCTGGGTTAGTCTGTTTCCTAGTGGCTACTGTTCTCTTGCTGTGTTTGAAAGCTCTGGTTAGGTCTCACTCTTGGCTGTCCCCCTCCTGCAGAGATGATGGGGGCTGGCAGATGATGAGAGATTTTGGAAGTTGGCTTATTTTGTAGGGCTTTGCCTGGAGAATCCTTGGAGGGCAGGAAGGAATTTGAGCAGTGATCATGCTTTTGTATTTGTGAAATGCCTTATGGTTGCATTTTGACAAATTTTCCCTGGGTTTTAGTTTATACCTAGACCTTTCCCCACAGATGATATTTCTTACTGATCTCCACACCTTGGAAGTTTTCTGGGCAAGAAAGAAGGGCTATATGTTTTATAGGGGAAAGAATGGCTGTCTTGGTGTCAGGATATCTGGGTTCAAGCTGCATCTTTTCAACTTACTAGCAACTCAATTACTCTGTGTCTTGATTTCCCCATCTGTCAGATGAGGGTAATAACATTTGCACAGCTTAACTTACAGAGTCGTCGTGAGTAAAGTTCTTCATAAAACTTAAAAGTGTTATGTAGACAAATAGTTGTAACGAGGAGATCTGGGATTTGGTCTTCAATTCATGAATAGTTTTAGTATCACCTCTGTGCAGATCACTGTTAGACACTGGTGAGGATTAGAAAATAGATTAAATCACATGTGGTCTTTGTCCTCATGAAGCTTATGGTTTCAGTGTCAGGCAACTAACTTGTAATAAATGAACGAAAGGTGCAAACCAAATGTTCTTTGAGGCCTGAGGAGGAAAAAATAATTTCCACCAGTAGGGATCAGATATAGTTTCATGAAAGAGGTGGCATTTGAGCTGGGTCTTGAAGGATGAGATAGGGTTTCAGCCAGCACAGGTATGCTATGTGACCTCAGGAAAAGTTGTTTATTTTCTCTCTGTTCATTTCCCCATCTGTAAAATGGGACTGGTAAGCCATAGACTATTAGAACTGGAAGCTACCTTTAGAGATTAGGTAGACCAACTCTTCAGTTTACAGATTTAACCAAGAAGCATTTATTAAGTACAGATTCTGTGGAAGGCACTGTGATGGGTAAGGAAAATTCAAAGACAAAAGGAAAAACAGCCTCTGACCCAGAAGAACTTATGGTCTACTAGTGGGAAACAACATGTTAACAAATAAGTGTATAGATAAATGATAAATAATTATTTGAAAAAGTGCTTTTTCTGCACTAATGGGGGATGTGTGTGTGTGTGTGTGTGTGTGTGTGTGTGTGTGTGTCTAAGTAAATACTTCCTGTTGGAGTTGGTATCTGAGCTGTATCTTGAAGGGAGCCAGGGGTTCTAAGAAATAGAGGCAAGGAGGAGTTCATTCTGTTCATGAGAGACAGGCTGAATTAAGGCATGAAGGTTGGATTTGAAACACCAAGTTCTGGAAACAACAATTAAGCCAGTTTGGTTGGAATATAGAATGCACAAAAAGGAGTAATGGGAAGTAAGCCAGGAAAAAATTCTTATTAAAGATTTTCAGAAATGGCAATCTTAAGTACTTTGTGTTTTATTTTAGAGGCAATAAGGAAACCACAGAAAGGTTTTCATTATGGGAATGATATAGTCATACTTGTGATTTAGGAATATTATTTTGGCAGTTATGTGGAGGATGGACTGGGGGAGGGAGACTAGAATTGGAGAATCCAGAATATCATAAGACCTTGAGGTCATAGCATCAGTTTAAACAATCAGTTTAAAGAGAATGACATGTGGAAAATCAAGTAGACAAAAAAAAGAAATCCAGAGATAACTTAAAGTCCATTGAAGATACTAAAGCTTCCTTATGGGAATAAGTGCTATATTAAGTATGTTCCCTATTTAGCTCTGAGTGGGAAATCATGTTTCAATTTAGAATGTCTTGTAATTACTAGGAACCCTGATGCTGCTCTGCTGAAATGAAGGTACTTGGGTGTTGCTTTCAAATCCTACATCTGCTAGTTAGTTGTGGGAGAGGGGAAGCATCTCTTTTAGAGGCAAAGATAGATGATTTCTCTGGTACTTTGGGAGCAACGAATGTGGTATAGTGGAAGGAGCATTAGAGAACTGGAATCCAGTCCTGGCTTTTCCAGTAACTTGTTGTGACCTTGGCCAAGCCACTTGACTTCTGGGTTCCAGTTTTCTCATCAGTAAAACAAAAGATTGTACCTAGATGGTCGTTAAGGCGCCTTTCTGCTCTAAAATACTATGTCTTAGTATAACTTTGTGGCACATCAGTAGTTGGCTTGGTGTAGGACTCCAGAATTCTTGGCTCTCAGCATTATAGTTGGTCTGGAATGGCCCCTAAGTCTCATTGCTTTCTGCTCGGTTTATCACCTCCTTCATCAGAGAGAGAGAAGTGGGTCAATATGTTGGCATTTTCTCTCTGGAGATGGGGACCAGGATCTTCTAAACCAGCCTGTTGGTTCTCTAAGTTGTCATTCTAGTTCACTTGAAACCACAGCCTGGTTTGCTTGGCGATTTTTAACCCTTTTGATTCCATCTAGTTTATTGATCCAGCAGGTTAGTGCCTGTCTCTGGACAAGTAGAACTCCTAGCCACCTTAGGCAGATTGTGAAAATCTTTGCTGGCCAGTTACATTCCTCTGTAGTTCTCACTTTCTTCTTGGTACAAGGATTGAGATGATGATGGTGATGATGGTGATGATGATGATATGATTAACTCATATTTTTATCATAGCTGACATTTAGTGATTTAAGGTTTACATTAGGTGCATTATTTCACTTCATACTCAGAACAGCCTCATGATGTGGGTACCATAGGCGTTATTATCCCCATTATACAGAGGAGAAAACTGAGGTTCAGAGAGATTGTTATTTGCTTCTGGTTAGACAGCTAGTATAGAGGAAGAATTGGAACCCAGATCTCTCTTGATACCAAGTCTAGCAGTTGTTCTGTTATACTAGGCTGTTCCTTAATCTGTTCCTTCTATAGTGCTTTAAGGTAAGAATAATAACAGCTAACATTTATGTAGTGTTTACTATGTGTCTGGCACTATGCTAAGTACTTTACAATTATTATCTCATTTATTCCTTGCTATTAGGTAGGCTATTATTATTCCTGTTTTACAGATGAGGAAATTGAAGCAAACAGGGGTGAAAGTGACTTGTCCAGATCACACAGGAAGTATCTGGTTTGAACTCTGACCTTCCTAATTCCCTGCCCAGCACTCTATCCATTTCCTCACTTAGCTTCCCCTAAGGTTTATAAATAACTTTCATTCTAAAACTCTCATGAGCATTGTGAGATGACCAACTTGGTTAGACTTAGCCCTTCTGAGCAATGCAGTGATTTAAGACAATTCCGAAAGATACATGATGGAAAATGCTATCCACATCCAGAGAAAGAACTATGGAATCTGAATGCAGATTGAAGCATACTATTTTCTCTTTTTGTTGTTGTTGTTTTTTGTTTTTTATTTCTTGTGGTTTTTCCATTTTGTTCTGATTCTTCTTTCATAATATGACTAATGTGGAAATATGTTTAATGTGATTGTACATGTGTAGCCTGTATCAGATTGCATGCTGTTTTGGGGAGGGTACAGTGGGGGAAGGGGGAGAATTTAAAACTCAAAATCTTATAAAAGTGAATGTTGAAAACTAAAACAAAAAAAAAATAAATTCTTGTGAGGTTAGTAGTATCAGGATACCTGGAAACTTTTTTTCCCCCCACCTCTCTAGTTAGGCTCTACATGTGGGTTTTGCAGGGGATAGGCTAGTTGTGGGGAGAATAGATATATGGCAAAAGAAACCAAAGTGTGTTCATAGGTAATTCCTTAAGGTCCCTTCCAGCTCTGTTTTAGCCCTTGGTTCTATGGTAGTTAAAAGATTAAAAGAATTGATGACTGTTAGATCTAGAAATGATGTCAAGATGTCAAATTGACTTTCCATTGCATTGTAGCCAGTAAGTTAGGGCTTCCAGAAGAGTACTATTAGTATCCATGTTTTTATAGGTGAAGAAACTTAGGCTTAAAGACGTTGAGATCTAGAACATAAACCTAATTCAGCCTTTCCCTTTTATAGATGATGAACCTAAGGCCCAGCTGGGTGGTGCAGTGGAGAGAGCACTGGGCTTGAAGTCAGGAAGACTTATCTTCCTGAGTTCAAATCTAGCCCCAGACATTACTAGCCATGTGATCCTAGGCAAGTCACTTAACCCTGCTTGCCTCAGTTTTCTCATCTCTCAAATGAGTTGGAGAAGGAAATGGCAAACCACTCCAGTATCTTTGCCAAGAAAACCCCAAAATAGGCTCATGAAAAGTGGGACATGTCTGAAGCGACTGAACAACAGAGGCCCAGAGGAGTGAAGTGATTTGCCCAGAGTCACACTGATGGTGACATAGTGGAAACTAAAACCCAGATTGCCTGACTCCTAGGTCATTGCTGTTTCTATATTCCCTACTCTTATTTACTTTTTAAAAAAATCGATATCTTTTGTTCTTGATTAAATTTCTCCCTATATTTTCTTCTCCTTCCCCCAGCCATTCCATATAACAAATAATTTTCTTCATTCATTTTTAGTTTTTTAAAATGTTGGATCTTGTCACAATTTCAACAAAACCACCAGCAGTGGGAAAAAGGGTATTTAAAGGAAAAGTGAGACTTTGTCTTTATGGATCTGGTTAAAGTAAAACAAAAATAAAACATCGCCACCCAAAATATGCTTTCTAAGAGCCAATTTGCAACATGAGCTGAACTTAGAATTCTTTTTTTTAAAGTTTTATTTATTTATTTGTTTTTAGTTTTCAACATTCATTTCTATAAGATTTTGAGTTCTAAATTTTCTCCTCCTCTCTCCACTGCCCCCTCCCCAAGATGGCGTGCAATCTGATATAGGTTATACATGTACAATCATATTAAGCATATTTCCACTTTAGTCGTGTTGTAAAGAAGAATTGGAACAAAAGGGAAAAACCACAAGAAAGAAAGAGCAAAAAAATAACAACAAAAAAGACCAAATGGTACGCTTCGATCTGCATTCAAGCTCCATAGTTTTTTCTCTGGATGTGGATAGCATTTTCTATTATGAGTCTTTTGGAATTGTCTTAGATCCTTGTATTGCTGAGAAGAGCTAAGTCTATCATAGTTGATCATCACACAATGTTGCTGTTACTGTGTACAATGTTTGCCTGGTTCTGCTCACTTCACTCAGCATCAGTTCATATAAGTCTTTCAGGTTTTTCTGAAGTCCACCTGCTCATAATTTTTTATGGAACAATAGTATTCCATTACATTCATATACCACAACTTGTTCAACCATTTCCCAATTGATGGGCATCCCTTCAATTTCCAATTCTTGGCCACCACAAAAAGAGCTGCTATAAATTTTTTTGTACATGTGGGTCCTTTTCCATTTTTATGATCTCTTTGGGATACAATCCTAGAAGTGTTATTGTTGGGTCAAAGGCTATGCACAGTTTTATAGCCTTTTGGGCATCTGAACTTAGAATTCTTATAGACTGTAGGGGAGGTGACTGGATGCTGTAGAATCCTGTGACCTCTGACCCAAGGCCAACCCACAGAAGGTAGATTGTCACAGATGTATGTGTCACTGACCCTGTGACACAGATTTGTCACTAACAAAAATTTTAGTGGTCTTTGGGTTCTGGACTTGGGACATCTTCATAGTATGACCTGACACACAAGACTTCCCTAGGAGCATAAGTAGGATGCAAGGGATCCAACACACAGGCTCAGAGATTGGACACCACCCAGACTCACACATTCCCTTTCTTCCTGAACTGATCTACTCTCTCACAAAGACCTTGAGGGAGTCAAACTGGATGCCCTTCTAGCTCTAAATGAATCTGCAGTCTTGCTGATCTGTATCTGGCCACTGCACCCAGATGACTCCGGAGGAGAAAGTGAGACTGGTGACTTTGCACAGCTCTCCCTCACTCACTTAAATCCAATTCACTTGCGAGTTATGGCCTGATGCCATGCTCCTCTTGGAGAACGAAGGACAAACAACAACGAAAATGATGACTCTAGAACAGGTTGGAGTTAAAAGAGTAGCAGTGTTCCGATATAAAATTGATTGGCAGAAAAAGCCCTGCTCTCTCCTTCTACTTTTATTTCCTGACTTCTAGTAGCACTATCCTTAAAAAGAGGCCGGCAGGTAGCTTAGAGCAGTTGGTCATGGCAGTGGTCTCCTTACTTCCATTCCCACCCTTTATCGCCTCCTCATCTCGCCACCCTCCTACCCCTCCCCAGCTCAACTGTGCTGCTTTTTAAAATTTTGGTAATAGGCATGTGTGGGGAGGTGACAAATCAATGCAATTCTAAAGATACTTATTAAGTGTGTATTCTGTGCAAGGCATAGCCTCTGCCCTTGAGCTTGCAATTCAGCCAGATTTTTATTTGTACCGACAGTCTGGCTGTCTACAGTGTTAGGTTCACCAGATATGGAAACTCCTAGGTTCCATTGTGAAATGGAAGTACCATAAAAGGTAGAAGGAGCACTTGGGTTCATGCATCTCTTCATGGGGAATAGTAAATTGCTGCTGACAAATGATTAAAAGAAGCCCAGTTTCCTTTTCCAGGTCTTGCTGGTATTTGATATTGCCACAAATAGCTTCTTTTCCCTTCCCCTTTCTGTTCCCTAGTCTTTCTGCCACCCCTAGCCTCTGATTACTCCCTATTTCAATCTGTGAGGATATATCTAAGGCCCAGCCTGTCTGGTCTGGTAGAAAGAACAGTGGCCCCATGTCCCTGTTCTGCCACAGACTTGCTGGGACACTCAAAGTCATTTACCTCCTTCTGGCTTCTATAATATGAAGTGGTTGCATTTACATCCTATTTTGGAACTCCCTTCCAAGTCTTCTCATCCACAGGCAGAGCTGAGCAGTCTAACAAAATGGCAGCATTCTTGGGTTGATAGATAATGAAAACAAATTGTTGACTTTGGGCCTGTTTATTTTACAGCAGTATAAGCATGCCTGGAGGTCAGGCAGGCCTTTGGAGTGTTGGGATCCTGCACTGCAGTGTTGTATTGGACCCTCTGGTTTCTGGGCTGTAGCTCCTTACTACAGAAAGTCAGTGGACATTCTGTTGTTGAGGGTGAGGTCTGAGGAGCTAACTTGAGTTTGAACTTGCTTTAATTTCCTGCCTCTCTTTCCTTTTTCTACCTTTCAATCTTGCTTTTTGGGGGGAAGAGTTTTTTTTTGGGGGGGGGAAAGGGAGGTGAGTGGAAATCTTTCCTGAAAGGCTCCTGCCCTCGAAAATTGCCCTTGGGAGTTCTCTGGCAGGCGGGCAGGAGTCTTCCTTTGTCACTAGTTGACTCTTGCTCCAGAAATCAGAGCCACGAGGTTCTCATTGTCAGGACCCAGTGGAGAGGAGTTTTTTGAAAATGTCACTTTCTTCTGCTCTCACCCCCTCCAGCTGCTGCCATACTGCAGTGTGGGTAGGAGACCTGAGAGCTGTGCATTGTTTTGGATTGGGGGTGTGTGAAGTGAAAAGCAAGGGTAAATTAGAGAGGGAGGGAAGAATTCAAGGACTGGGCATCAGCTGCTTTCTTTCTGAGTGCTGTTTGATTTTAATTTTTCCTTTTTGAGCCAACACATCAAACAAATGTCAGCAATGCAGACTTGTTGCCAGAATGAGTCTCCTTCCCACTCCCCTTCCTCCTTCTTTCCTTTCCCTTGTCGTCTTCTTTCCATTGCCTACCAAATAAAGTATGAATTTCTGATCCTGGCATTCAAAGTCTTCCACACTCTGTCTCCAGCCTTCCCTTCCAGCCTCATCTTACTCACCAGCATGTTCTGTGCATTCCATTTAACCTCCTACATTCCTAACCTCCACTCCTTGGTCTCATTCTTTTCTCTCTTATCTCTGTATCTTTGTTCTTGCTGTTCCCAGTGCTTGGATTGGTTCCACTCTCCTCTTCCCCCGCCTCAAAAAAAAATGCCCCAAAAATAAACAAAACAAAGCAAAAATGCATCTGTCTGTTGAAATATTGGAGCCCTTCTCTTCCCCCGAGTTCCTGCTTAGCTGCCATTTTTCTCCACAGAGCCCTCCTTATCACTCACTTAAGTATACATATTGCTTAAAAGTGACCTCTTCATCGGCATATTTCTTAGATTTCTTTGCATTCTCCTTTCTTCTTCTGGACCTTTTCTTTTCTTTCTTTTTTTTGGCAGTTGGGCTTAAGTGACTTGCCCAGGGTCACACAGCTAATAAGTGTCAAGTGTTTGGTCTGAGGCCGAATTTGAACTCAGGTCTTCTAGACTTCAGGGCTGGTGCTCTAGCCACTTCGCCACCTAGCTGCCCCTCCTGAACCTTTTCTTGCACTTATGTTCTCTCCTATATCATAATTATTTACCCACCTATCTTACTTTCCATGTTAAGTCAAATCAGCAAGCATTTATTAAATCTACCAGGCACAGTACTAAGTCCTTGGGATACAGAGAAAGGCAGAAAGTGCCTCTACCATCTAGGGGTTAACCATCAAATGAAGGAATCAGCATGCAAGCAACTATGTTCAAACAAGATATATTGGAGTTAATCTCAGAGGAAAGACAGCTTTAAGGTGGACTGGAAAAAGGCTTCTTGTAGAAGGTGGGACTTTACTGGAGAATTGAAGAGGCAGCTAGGTGGCAAAATGAATAGAATACTGGGTCAGGGATACCTGAGTTTGAATCCAGTCTCAGGTGCTTATAAGCTGTGGTACCCTGGGCAAGACACTTAACCATGTTTGCCTCAGTTTCCTCATCTGTCAAATGAGCTGGGGAAGGAAATGGCAAACCACTCCAGGATCTTTGTCAAGAAAATCACAAGTGACTGTTGCTGAGTGAAGTGAGCAGAACCAGGAAAACGTACACAGTGACAGCCACGTTGTGTGATGACTAACTTTGATAGACCTAGCCCTTCTCAGCAATGCAAAGATCTAAGACATCTCCAAAAGTCTCAAGATAGAAGATGCTATCCACATCCAGAGAAAGAGCTATGGAGTTTGAATGTGGATTGAAGCATACTATTTGGTCTTTTTTTTTTTCTTCTGTTGTGTTTTGTTTCCTCTTTCTTGTGGTTCTTTCTGTTGGTTCTAATTCTTCCTTACAACATGATTGATGTGAAAATATGTTTAATAGGAACGTGTATGTAGAGCCTATATCAGATTGCACACCTTCTTGGGGAGAGAGGTGGGAAAGGAGAGGGAGAAAAATTTAAAACTCAAAAGCTATGGAAGTGATTGTTGAAAACTAAAAATAAATTAATTTTTAAAAAAAATCCAAAATTAAAAAAAAAAGAAAATCCCAAGTGGGTTCATAGAGTGTTGGACGTAACTGAAATGACTTGACAGCAAGAAGGAAGACATGCGGGACAGCTCATAAAAACACATGGAGTCAGGGAATGGAGTGTCTTGTGGGTCGGATAGCAGGATGCCAGTGTCACTGGATCCTAGAGTCTGTGGATGGAGTGAAGTGTACAAAGACTGGAAAGGTAGATTGGGGCCAGATTAGGAAGGGCTTTGAAGCCAAATGCAGCACTTTATATTTGATCCTAAAGACAATAGAGAGTCACTGGAGATTATTGAATAGTGAGGTGACATGGTCAGGTCTGCCCTTAAGGAAGATAATTTTGATAGCTGAGGATGGACTAGAGTGGGAGAGCCTTGGGATGGGGAGACTAAACCAAAATTATAAATTTCTTTAGAGCAGAGTATACATCATATCTTTATATTCCCTGTGCTTAGGATATTGAATTTTGAGTCAGAGCAAATAAATTTCTCTCTCTGAACTTCGGTTTTTCATTGAGTAGAATGTAATCTTCTTGAAGGCAGGGATTTTTTTGTTTTTGTACCCCTAGTACATTGTAGTGGGTAGTATGGAGCCTGGCACATAATAGACATTTAATAAATTCTTTTTTTTTTTTTTTTTTGGGCAGTGGGGGTTAAGTGACTTGCCCAGGGTCACACAGCTAGTAAGTGTTATGTGTCTGAGGTCAGATTTGAACTCAGGTCCTCCTGAATCCAGGACCAGTGCTCTATCCACTGTGCCACCTAGCTGCCCCCATTTAATAAATTCTTGTCGATTGATTGCCTTCCTGGATTTATAATAATGGTGATAATCATAACAAATAGCCAGCATTTATATAGTGCTTTAGGGTCTGCAAAACACTTTTCATATGCTGACTCATTTATTAAGTGTTTACTTTGTGCCAGGTACAGTGGTAAGTGGTGGAGATACAGATACAAGCAAAAGAGATAGTTGTCTTCTGGATAAGGTGAAGGCTTCAGGGTCCATCATTCTGGGAGGAAGAGGAGGGGGAGGGGAAGGAGGAAGAGGAGGGGGAGGGGA
>NW_020947282.1:0-13406 GCF_900497805.2 Vombatus ursinus
GGGGAAGGAGGAAGAGGAGGAGGATGAAGATGACTACCATGGCCGGTGGTGGCATGATGTGAAAATGGCTAGGAAGGGCCTTAACCAAGGACAAGTCAGAAGGCAGCTCCATGAAAAAAGTGGCCTAGATTATGAAAATTCCCCCAAGTGCTTGTAGCTCACTGGGTGTATAGCCATGATTTTCCCTTTTCACTGAGTTGTGTCGAAGTTCTTACTCCCCTGAGTTTAGCTTTTCCACAGGAGCCGTGATCCTGGAGTCCGGAGACTTGGTTTGGAGACCGTGCTCTGCTGGTTACCTGCTGTAATGCCAGATGAGCCATCAACCTCTGAAAATCTGTTTCTTCAACTGTAAAAAGGGAATGATAAACTCTCCTCTGCCTACTTTATGGGCTAGTTATCAGGATTAAGTTGTCAGGATCGTATGGAAAAGTCCTTTGGAAACTGTAAAGTCCTGTGAATATTTAAAGGTTGTGTGATAATGATTTTCCTATTAACAGATTGGCCTATACTAAAGTGTGGGGAACCTTCAGCCTCGAGGCCACATGTGGCCCCTTGGGTCCTCAAGTGTGGCCCTTTCATTCAGTCAAAGGGCTGCACTTTAGGACTTAGAGGGCCACATGTGGCCTCGAGGCCGAAGGTTCCCCACCTTAGGTTAGGAACTTCACTTCACTCTCTTTGTACTTTGTTTTCCCCTGGCTCTGAGTTAGAATGATAATAATAATAATAACAATAACAATAATAATAATAATAATAATGATAATAAAATAATAATAGCTGACATTTATAGAGAGCACTTTCAAAACTTTCCATCTATGGCCTCTTTATCCTTACAACAATCCTGTGAAGTAGGTATTATTATCCCAATTTTACAGATGAGGGAACTGAGTCTCAGAGGCCAAGTAAATGACTTGTTTCTAAGTGTAAGAGGAAGAATTTGAATCCTGGTTTCATTCAACTGGCATTCATTATAAGTCTGCTATGGAGGCCCTGGGGATACAGCAATGAAATGAAGTGATGTCTTCCCTTAGGAAATTTAAATTCTATTGGGGAAGACTACATATGTAAGAATAGACAAAATAAAAACAAAATAATTAGGGGGAATCAGGAAAGGCTTCACAGAGAAAGTGGCACCTGGGTTAAGTCTTAATGGAAACTAAGGATTCTAAGAGGCAAAGGGAAGGAGGGAATTATGTCCCAGGTATGGATAATGTAACGTTCTCCAATCCTCTGAACAGAAGCAGGATTGAGACCCAGGTTTTTCCTGACTCCAAATCTAATATTCTGTTACCCCATGATGGATGAATACAACTGAGTTTTTGGTTGGAGATGAAATGAAAGAATTAGAAGTATAAAAGATGACTTTGAGATTTCAGGGTTCCATATGGGCCATGAAAACATTGTTACTTCCTGCTTGAGATAAGCTAATATTTTGGGGGTCTCAATGATAGCCCCCCAGCCTGGGCCTTCGTGATGGACTGGTATTTTGGTCAGATTGTGGATCTATACATGGCCTTTCTTCCCTTCACCAACAACAACATTCCTCTGGCCTGGAGTGGAACAGTGGCATGTGGGAATGGTGCAAGTTTTCTTGGTTTGGTTTGATTTTAAACCCTGCAGTCTTCTCCAGAAGAAATCCAAGCCCCAGGATAATTGGCCCCATCTGCCCTTCAAGTTGGCTGTCTTCTGGTGTCAGTGTTTTCTGAGGTTAACTTTTCCCCTAGAACTTGGTTTTACTTCTGTCTCTGAGTGACTTTCCAATTGTTCTTTGTTCTGTCACCCGCATCCTGGTTTTTGTTTTGACTGGATTTCATAATCTTAAGGAGTTTGGCAAAATGTGTATGTATATTAATCTCAGTCAACCAGCATTTTTTAAGTGTTTCCAATATGTCAGGCACTGAGCTAGGTGCTGGGGATACAAAGACAAAAAATAAAAGGAAAGGAAAAGAAAGAATCTCACTCAATGAGGGAGATACATCTGCATATGTGTGTATGTGTGCTTGTGAGTGTATTCATATATATACACACACATATATAATAAATGCAAAATAAATGCAAGGTAATTAGGGAGGAAACTAGCAGATGGGGGAAGGATCAGGAAAGGCTCATATAGAACGTGGGACTTGAACGGCCTGTTGATGGAAGAGAAGGATTTAGTGAGTTTGAGCTGAGGAAGTTCATTCCGGGAGGAGGGACCTTCCTTTCCCCATCCCCCCATTGGTGCAGGGACAGAGAGCTATAGATCAGTGTGTAAAGAATAGAGGGAAATGGCCTTTTTGGCTGCATAATGGAGTTTGGGAAGTAATGCATATCTAATAAGGCTGGAAAGATAGGTTGCTGTTTTTGTCTTGATGGCTCTTAGGGGCTTGCGGTCAAGCTGGACTAATAGCACTCTTAGCCTGCTTTGTGCTTGGTATGTTTCCCAAATTATAGGTAGGTTTTTAATTTTGTTTTGTTTTGCTTCTTAGCGGAGCTTGGAGCTTTACTTGATCAAGTAACAATTGTTTTGTGAGTGCCTCCTGTGTGCCCACCCTGTACTAGGCACTGGTATGGAGATGAGAAAAAGCAGCCTAGTTCCTGCCCACCAGGAGCTTCTAGTTCAAGTGGGCAAATAAGACTAATGTCCATGAACCACTTAAAAGACAATAAAATGCTGAACTGCTCGATAGGGAGATCCTTGTGGCCTGGAGCGATGAGGGAAGGCTAGGGGGTGGGACTTAAGCTCGCTTTTTAAGGGGAAGGGGAAGGGGAAGATTTAGAGCTGTCAGGAAGAGAGTTAGCATTTCAAGAGAAGGAGATGACATGAGTGAAGTCTCAGAGGCTAGAATTGGATTGTGTCCAGTAAATATGATTTGAACACCTGAGCTTGGCACGTGTAGAGAGTGGTAAAGAGGCCAGCCCTTTAGCATTGGGAGGTATAGGAAATATTGAGATAGGATTGAGTGGGGTTAGATTATGAAGGATCTAAACTGTCAGGCTGAAGAATTTGGACTTTGTCTTAGGAGTCTCCAGCGAGGTTGACCCTTCCCTGTGGGGTGACGTGTGACTAGATTTGAGAGATAGCTACCTCCTCTGTTTGGCTTTTAAAGCTTTTTACAACCTGGCACCTTCCTCCCTTTCCAGTGTTATACCTTACTCCCTTCTGTAGGCTATTACCTGCCTCAAGCCTCTTCCTCCTCTAGTCTATCCTCCACTCAGTTATTAAAGTTATCTTTAATATTTAATATTTAAAGATGTCATCCTCCCACCCCACCTCCCATCCGGTAAGCTCCAGTGGCGACCTGTTATCTCCAGAATAAAATAAAAATCCTCTGTTTGGCGTTTAAAGCCCTTCCTAACCTACCTTTCCAGTGTTCTTATACTTTATTCCCTCTGCAGATTCTATTATCCAGTGTCACTGATCTCCTTGTTCTTCTCAGACAATGCTTCATCTCCTGACTATGATTGTTTTCATTGGCCATCCTCCATGCCTGGAGCTCCCTTCCTCCTCATGGGAGCCTTCTGGCTTTCGTCAAGTCCCAGCTAAAATCCCATCTTCTTATAGAAGCCTTTTAGTGGGCAGCTAGTTGGTGCAGTGGATAGCACTCCAGCCTTGGAGTCAGGGGGACCTGAGTTCAAATCTGGCCTCAGACACTTGAAGCTTACTAACTGTGTGACCCTGGGCAAGTCACTTAACCCCAATTGCCTCACCAAAAATAAGTAAATAAAAATATAAGAAACTTTTCAGGTTCCCTTTTACCTTTAGAGCCTTCCCACTAAGATTATTCTCAATTTATCTTGTTTGTACATAATTCCTTGCATGCTGTCTTCCCCATTAGACTTTGAGGGTTCCTTGAGGGCAGGGCCTGTTTTTTGCTTACCTTCCTTGGGGTAGTTGAATCCTATTTCTACGGTACCATAGCTGCCTCCCTCCTTCTCCTCCTCGTAATATCTCCTTCTCTATAGGTGATTGGCAGTATCAGTAGTGGGTTGTAATAATTTCTAATTAGTGGTTAGAATCTTTTGGCAAGTGTGTTAGCGCTGCTGGTTTGAATAATTAAGGTGCAGTACCCTGTATCTTACCTATGTAGGTGAGACATACTCTTAGGTGTTCAGAAGATATTTGCCCATGGATTCACCCCAAAGTTTGTGGCCCTCCCATAGTCCTCAGTCCACAAGTTGGGAACCACGTACCTGAGCTTGAAAGTATTCCCTTTGGGAAGTCATGTACTCTGAGCTGTGGGCATTGCTTTCAACATTCCTACCATTCTTCAGTGGGAACTGCTTTTAACAGCCTATAGCATGTTCTTTGGATTGTCCTCACAGGCAGTAAATTATTATCCTCTGACAGTGACTTTGTTTTATTTTGTTTTTGGTGAGGCACTCAGGGTTAAGTGACTTGCCCAAGGTCACACAGCTAGTAATTGTCAAGTGTCTGAGGATGGATTTTTTTTTTGTTGTTTGTTTTTGTTTGTTTTGTTTTGGTTTGGGGTTTTTTTTTTTTTTTTGTTTTGTTTTTTGGTGAATTTGATTTTGGGAAATACCAAGTGGCATTCTGCGCAGAATATGTTGAATAAAAGGCAGATCAAATTGGGAAATCTGAGCTTAGGTCCCCCAAAATGAAATGTGGACAAAGTAACGAGGGAGGAGGTCCTCTTGTGCGGGTTATAATGGTATTTTGAGCCATAGATGTCTTATTGGAATAGCCATGCAACCTCCCAAGAGGACTGCTATGAAGTGGACTTCACTCTTTTGAATAAATCAGTTATTTTTGAAATTTCATCATCATAGCTGAGGTAATAAAACACTCTGTGGTTTACAGGATGGTTTTACTTGCATACTTAGAGAAAAAGGAATGCTTATTACTATAGGCTGGCCTGGGTGGAGTGGACAGAGCCTATGAGGAAGTTCACTTAATCTTATTTATTTATTTTTATTTTATTTTATTTTTACCAAGCAATGGGGTTAAGTGACTTGCCCAGGGTCACACAGCTAGTAAGTGTCAAGTGTTTGAGGCCAGATTTGAACTCAGGTCCTTCTGACTTCAAGGCCGGTTCTCTATCCACTGCGCCACCTAGCTGCCCCGAGTTCACTTAATCTTGAATTAGGAGTGCCAGACCTGGAATCAGGAAGACCTGAGTTTAGGTCCAGCCTCAGATAACTTACTAGCTGTGTGACCCTGAGCAAGTCACTTACCCTCTGTTTGCAGCAGTTTCCTTATCTGTGAAGTTGGCATGAAAATAGCGCCTACCTCCCAGGGTTGTTGTGAGGATCAAATGAGATAATAATTGTAAAGCATTTAGCACAGTGCCTGGCACATAGCAATCCCTATATAAATGTTAGGTATTATTATTATACATATATACGCATGAGTATGTATGTATTTCTCTAAGTGCTTTTACCTTCTTTGTAGCCAGGGCAACCAGTAAGATTTGGTAGAGGGAAGGTCTGTGATTAGTCTTAGAAATATTCTCAAATACCCCATTGCCTTTTACGGGCTTCCATTTAATAAATAGTCCAAGATTATAAGTTCACAAAGATGTCCAGGGAGTTGCTGTGGAAGCATTGTTTCTCCTTTTTTCTGTGGCTTAGAGTACGGGAAATGCCAAACAATAAGCCGCATACGGAAAAGTTACCAACAGTAACAAACTCCTTTGCAAAAAAAAAAAAAACCAATTAAATAACCACAAAAGAAATATCAACTGCAATACCCACTCTGCCCATAGAACTTTCTGCCAGAGGGCTTTTTACTTCAGCTTGGACACGACATAAATGCTAACGTCGTCATAGTCATCAACATCATCATTTTAAAAAATTGGCCCATGTTAACAAGAGGAAATCACTCCGAAGGAATTTCCTGCAAGGACATTGACCTAAGTGGATTATCCATTGGTAGGGGTGAGTTCATTGTTTGGGACTAACTGGAATTTGCTTCCTGAGAGAGTTTTCTTGGGAATAGTATCCACTTTTTAGAATCCTTGAGTGGATCTTTCCTCAGTCTGTTTTATATCTTGCCCCTGTCCTTTTAGTATAGGCCTCAGAACCTAGAGGAGCTCTAGCGCCCAGGGTCACATTTTCGCATTTCATTTTGTATTCACAGAGAGAGCAGACACCCACCAAACTCAAAAGATGATCTTATGGTCTGTTTTGATCTCTTGGTTGGCAGTTTCTAAGATCCACTCTTTTGTCATTCTTGCTGTATGGCTTGCCCAGTAGAGAGTCCCATTGGGATAAATGAGGAGGGTTAGCCTATGAAGTATTGACTGTCATATCCTTTCACTGAGGACTTCTGGGTCTAAGGAGTAAGTATCCTTCTCTTTCGCACTTGGATTATATACTCAAATAGATCTGTGGTCTCATCTATTCTGGAGTTCCCTCCAGTGGTTGCAGATTGCAACAACCTATCTAAGACGGACCATCCTATGAAGTTCTGTCAGCCCCAGTGTATGCATCTCTAAAATGTGGACAATAATAGGATTTATGTCCTGAGGTTGTCGAAAGGATTTGTTGTTCAGTTGTTTTTCAATCATGTCTTACTCTTTGTGACTCTGGGGTTTTCATGACAAAGATACTGGAGTGGTTTGCCATTTCCTTCTCCAGCCCATTTTACAGTTGAGGAAACTGAGGCAAACAGGGTTAAGTGACTTGCCCAGCGTCACACAGCTAATAAGTGTCTGAGGCTGGATCTGAACTCATGAATATGAGTCTTCCTGACTCTAGGCCTGGAGCTCTATCCACTGTGCCATCTAGCTACCCTCACAAGTTTACATTACACAACCTCAACCAAGCCTTCTCTGCTGCTCGGCAATCCTACTATGCTTCCTTTATCATCTCACTATCTCATTCTGTACAACAGCTCTTCTAAATCTTTTCATCCCACCTTAAACCTTCCATGGTTCCCCTCTTTCCTTCACCCTCTCAGCTGAGAACTTGCCTCATATTTTACAGAAGAAATTGAGCCCATTTGCCACAAGCTCCTTCTTCCCTTTGCCTCATCTGTCACTCACTTGCCTTCTGTCCCTCTCTCCTCTTTCATCCCTGTCTCACATGATGAAATAGCTTCACTCTTTCTGGAGGTTAATCCATCTACTTTTTCAGGCAATCCCATTCCATCCCATCTCCTCCAACATATTGCCCCTCCCCTCATTATCTCTACTTTTTCACTTATTTTCATTATCTCCCTCTCCACTGGCTCATTTCCTACTACCTATGAACATGCCCATGTTTCTCCTATTCTGAAAAAACCCTCACTTGATCCTTCCATCCCCGATAGTATTTCTTCTGTCCTTTGTGGCTAAATTCCTTCAAAAGGTCACCATCTACAATAGAGGCCTCCACTCTCTCTCCCATCACTTTTAACCCTTTACAATTCAGCTTCCAACTGTGTCATTCCACTGAAACTGCTCTCCAAAGTTCCTAATGATCTCTCAGTTGCCAATCCACCGGTTTGTTCTCAATCCTCATCCTCATTCTCATTGATGTCTCTGCAGCCTCTGACTCTGCTGATCACTCTCTACTACATGATACTCTCTTCTCTCTGGGCTCTCTCTTGGTTCTCCTCCTACCTATCTGACTGCTCTTTGTTGGGTCTTTCTCTAGATTGCTTCCTCTAACCATAGGTGTCTCATAGGGTTCTCTCTTGGGCCCTCTTCTCTTCTCCCTCTTTATAACTTTACTTGGTGATCTCATCAGGTCCCTATGGATTTAATTTCTGTCTTTATACTGATGATTTTCAAATCTACCTATCTTGCCCCAGCCTCTCTGCTGACCTCCAGTCTTGCACCTGACTGCCTTTCCAACATCTCAAACCGAATGTCCAGTAGACATCTTAAACTCAGTATGTCCAAAACTGAACTTGTTATCTTCCCTCCCTACCCTCCATCCCATAACTATAGAGGGGCCTCCCAGTCCCTCTGGCTTACAACCTAGGAGTCATCCTGGATTCCTTACTATCTGTCACCCTCCCATATCCAAGCTGTTGCCAAGACCTGTCAATTTCACCTTTTCGACATCTCCCAAATGCACCCCCTTCTCTTCACTGGTAATGGCCACCTCCACCACTCTGGTAAAGGCCCTTATCACTTCACACCTGGACTATTGTAACAGTCCCATCTTCCATTTGGCCATGAAAACAATTTTCCTAAAGCACCCTAGCATATTGGACCCTTACCTACTCAATAAACTCCAGTGGCTCCCAGTTGCTTCCAGGATAAAATACAAAGTCCTCTGCATTGTGTTCATAACTCTTCATAACCTAGCTTCCTCCTACTTTTCCATTCTTCTTCCCCCTTTCTCTCTGACGTGTACTTTTCAGTCCGGTGACTCTGGCCTCCTGGCTGTCCCACAAACAAGACACTCCATCCCTAGGTTGTGGACATTTTCTCTGGCTGACACCCTATGCCTGGAGTGCTCTACCTCCTTGTCTCTTTCCATTGCTTTGCCTGGCTTCCTTCTAAGTCCCAACTACAATCCTACCTTCTACCGGAAGCCTTCCTCAACCCCTCTTAATGCTAATGCTTTCTTTCTTTTAATTACTTCCTATTTATCCTATACATACTTTGTATGTATTTATTGTTTTCCCCCTTAGATTGTAAACTCTTTGAGGGCATGGACTGTTTGTCTCTTTTTGTATCCCTAGCTTAGCACAGTGCCTGGTGCATAAGCACTTCTCAATGTTTATTGATTGATTGATTAATATCAATTTTTCTGGAGGAGTTGTGCAGAACATAGTGTTTTGTTTGATTTTTGTTTTTTACTTGCAGCGTTTCAGGGGTTGGGGTGGATAGTTAGGTGGCACAGTGGATAGAGTGCTGGTCTTGGAGTCAGGAGGACTGCTTCAGATGCTTACTAGCTGTGTGATCTGGGCAAGTCACTGAACTCTGTTTGCCTCAGTTTCCTCATCTGTCAGATGAGCTGGAGAAGGAAATGGCAAGCCATTCCAGTATCTTTGCCAAGAAAACCCCAAATGGGGTCACTGAGAGTTGGACATGACTAAACAACAGCAAAAATTCTTCTGGGAGGGATGCAGGCCAGAAGACTTGGGGGAGAAAGGGTTCAGGCTTTTTATAATTGCATTCTATTCAGTCTTTTCCATCAGCCATCTTACCATGCCTGGTCAGTCAGTCTTATCCCTGCCTAGATAGCTGATTTGCTGTGACCTGGTTTCAGAGAAGTGAGTTAAGTAGTGAAAAATCCCAAGACCATCCACCTGCAGTGTCTCTCCTGACTCTCCAGCATGGTTATCGTTTTCATAAAACCACAAGGTCTCTTCCCTTGTTTGCTTCTGGCCTGCCTTTTAACTATTGGGTAACAAGCTTGTATTGAATTACATTTACACATAGACTTTAAAGTGACAAATAGCCTTGCGTCTATTATTTCATTTGGGAACAACCTTCTGAGATAGGTAAGGCATGTATTGGTATCTCCCTTTTATGATGGCAATCTCTGAGGTTCAGAGTGCCAGAGCAAATGTCTTAACACCACACCACCTTTAGGGCAGCTAGGTGGTGTAGTGGTTAGAGCACCGGACTGGAGTCAGGAAGACCTGAGTTCAGTTCTCTTCCTAGAGGCTTACTCTCTATGTGACCCTGAGCAAGTCACTTAACCCTGTTTGCCTCAGTTCCTCATCTGTAAAAAAATGAACTGGAGAAGAAAATGGCAAGCCACTCCATTATCTTTGCCAAGAAAACCCCAAATGGAGTCATAAAGAGTTGGATGCAATTGAAAATGACTAACACCTGAAATTTAACATTTCCTTCAATTATGAATTTAAAAAAACAACAACATTCTTTTGAGAAGGGGTCCCTCAGCTTCACCAGATTGGCAAAGGGGTCCATGACACAAACAAGGTTAAGAACCCCTGGCCTGGAGCCACATGTAGTCATTATGGTTCTTACAGTCATAGAATATGAAGCTGGAAGAGACCTTAGAAAATCTCTAGTCAACCTTTTTATTTTATAAGTGAGGAAACCAAGGCTCAGAACAATTAACTCCTGGCATAATGGAGAGAGAGCTAGATGGCTTTTCAGTAAGGAGGACTAATGGATTAATCTGTTTTCCTTGACACTCACTTTTTGACTGTGGGTGAGACACTTAACCTCAATGAACCTTGGTATCCCCCTCTGTAAAACAGGGATGAAGAATATCTCTAGTGCCTAATTCATCAAGTTGCTGGAGGATTCAGATGCATGTAAAGTGCTTTGCAAAGACTCAAGCCAAGGATTGGAGCAGGATTTGAACCTATAACCCATAGTCCTTTCACTCCAAATCCAGCAGGTTTTTTTCCTACTCAAACACACTTTCGATGCCTTCCTGAGCTCTTTGTAAGGTGGTTTTCAGAGGCAGCTATGTGGTGCAGTGGATAGAGCTCTGGGCCTTGAGTCAGAAAGAACCTAAGCTCAAATCTGGCCTCAGATACTAGCTGTGTGACTCTGGGGAAGTATGACCTCCATTTTCTCAGTTTCCTCAATTGTAAAATGAGGATAATCATGACACCTCCTTTTTAAAATTCTCTTTTCCCCCACATTTTTAATTTGATATTTTATTTTTTCCCCAATTATATGTAAAAACCATCTTAACTTTTTTTTTCAAATTTTGAGTTCCAAATTCTATTTCTCCCTACTCATTGAGAAGGCAAGCAATTTGACATAGGTTATATATGATAACACCTACTTAACAGAGTTTTTGTGAGGATCAAGTAAGATAATCTTTGTAAAGCAGTTAGCACAGTGCCTAGCATGCAGTAGGTTCTAAATTAGTGATTGCTTCCTTCTTTTTGTGTAGACATTTACAAATTTCTGATGACAAGCAGGCAGGCAACAAATACTTATTAGGCATTGGTTATGTGCCAGGCACTGTACTGAGTGCTGGGAATACATTTGAATGGGGGGTAGACAATTCATAAGAAGAAGCTGAAAAGATATGGGGAGCAGGGGAATGGTAGTGAAGGCCCTAACGTTAGAAGCTCAGCTGGGAGAAAATGAAGTATGTCCAACCTGGGCTGGTCCCCATACGAAGGCCCTGGAAGGCACTTACCTAAATGGGAAGACTGGCTGGCAGTAGGATCCTCCAGGGGGAGAAGTCAGCTTAGCTAGGGTGGTCAACGTTTGTTGAGTCAGAAACACAGCCAGGAGGGGAATGGTGGCATCTATGTGTGTCTCGGCAACCTTGTGTCAAGCCAGCCAGGGCACTTCATCATCCTGTGTGGTCCTTTCATCTGCTGGCCTGGAACTGAGACAATTTCCTGTATTCCTCTAGCAGCTTGGATCTGTGAGTGACAGGGGTTAGGGAAGGGATAGTAGAGACAGGAGAAACCCCCAAAGTTGCATAAAGCTTGATTTAGGGCTTCCCGGGGAATATAGTACAGGAGGAAGTGAGGGAAATTTGGCAGGGAAGAAATTGTGCTCAGTGGAGTTGGTGGTACTGTAAGCTCCTTGAGGGCAGGGGTTGTTTCATAATTAATAATTTTTGGTCTCTGAATCTTGAGTGTTTAGCATGTTTCCTGGCATGTAATAGAAGTTTAATAAATGCTTATTGAATGAATGAATGAATGAATGAATAGCATAGCTGCTATTTGCTTTTGAAGAAAGGGAATGAGGTTCTACGGGAGGAGAAGTTTCACCCCTGGAGACTGTCCAGGACCAGAATGACAAGAAATTCTTCCTGTCACGTGGGTTCCAGTTTTGGCTGTCTTGGAAGAGAGCCTGGGAAGCCAATGAACACAGGTTGTTGGGGTTCATTGCTGAACACCTGGATGGAGGAGGGACAGGCAGGGTGTGTATGAGGTAGCTAGGTTTTTCTGACCTGATTTAAAGATTATACACTGACCAACAATGGCCACTTAAAAAAAACCCAACAAAATAAAACAAATTTTCATTAATATCTTTTGTTTTTATATCATCCAAATTTCTCATTCCATTTTCCTCCGACTCCCTTTCAAGAGAGCTATTCCTTCCAATAAAGAATTTTTTCCTAAGAAAAAGAAGAGAAAAAGCAATCAGTCCATTCATTGAAAAAATTTCATTATATACCATGTTGCACATTCATGGATTTCCTTACCTTTGCAAAAAAAAATAAGAGGTTGTGTCTTCTCATATCATTTCCTCGGGTCTAGGGTTTTTTGTAATTTTGCAACATTGATTTTCAATTATTTTGTGGTTCTTTCCATTCCATTGTTGTCATTGTGTATATTGTTTTCCTGGCTCTGTTTACTTCACTTTGCATCAATTCATGTAATTTCTCCCATGCTTTTCCTTATTCATTATAGTCATTTCTTCCAGTAAAATTCTATTACATTCTTGTATCATTATTTGTTTGGCCATTCTACTGTTGATGAATATCTATGTAGTTTCTAGTTCTTGAACAAAGCTACAGAAGTCCAGGCCCTGTTTTAGACTGATTAATAAGGAAAGGCTGAATTTAATTATCAGGGAAATGGTTTAGAGGTAACATTTTAAAACAAGGGCCATTCTTCCTGTTGTTCCTATTTAGCCATAATACATTTGCACCATCATAGAACCCTGGTATATGATCATTCTGATGGCCTTTTTATAACTTGAGTTCTATGGAACTAATAGTTCCCTGAAATGTTTTGCTCAATAAATTTTCTTTGGGAATCATTTAATAGTCTAGAGTTTATGCCCATCCTGGATGGTTTGCTTGGAAAACAAGCATGTATTTCATGAACGTGGCTTTGAACAAACAGGTTCGGATTAGGATTTGTTAACTTATTTCTTAAATTCAATCCTTTGGGTTTTCTGAGCCCAAGGCAAGTCCTCTCTGCCAGCTCCAGTAATACAAGACTCCCACTTCTTATTTTAACAGTCATCTGCTGTTTTTCTGGTTTTCCGGCTTAGGCTGCACATCGCTGGGATCTCAGTCAGATGACACTGCTGTGGCCCATCAGAGCTAGTTTCCTCCTTCATGACTCCCAGAAGTGGAGTACGGTGTGGGAAGGTGGGGTGCTACTTTATGGGGATATTAACTTTTAAACTTGAGTTTTTATTTGGGAAAGATACTAAGAAGCATTTAAGTGGAAGAAAGAACCTACTACCTGTGGGAATACAATCCCAGACAATCCCAGATTTACAAATGCCCATACATAAATATTTCATCTTATACTCTCAACTTAGTGTATGTTGGAGTAGGGGGAAGGGGGAAAGGGGAAACCCATGTTGTTTTAGAGAACATGTGAGTATAGCAGTGGGTAAGGGTAGAGTCTATAAGAAGCAAAGGGGCAGATGACACTTGCCTAGGTAGAGTTGACCCACCTTTCTGGTGCCAGTGACAAATACCTTGTCTCATATTGTCAGAGCCATTTTTTACTTTACTTTGGCAGAATTTCAGCACTTGGTTTAAAGCAGCTTCTTCTTCTTCTTCTTCTTCTTTTTTTTTTTAAATAAATGTGAATACCTCTGGGGAAAGTTGAGGCT
>NW_020947283.1:0-13407 GCF_900497805.2 Vombatus ursinus
GGGGAAGGAGGAAGAGGAGGAGGATGAAGATGACTACCATGGCCGGTGGTGGCATGATGTGAAAATGGCTAGGAAGGGCCTTAACCAAGGACAAGTCAGAAGGCAGCTCCATGAAAAAAGTGGCCTAGATTATGAAAATTCCCCCAAGTGCTTGTAGCTCACTGGGTGTATAGCCATGATTTTCCCTTTTCACTGAGTTGTGTCGAAGTTCTTACTCCCCTGAGTTTAGCTTTTCCACAGGAGCCGTGATCCTGGAGTCCGGAGACTTGGTTTGGAGACCGTGCTCTGCTGGTTACCTGCTGTAATGCCAGATGAGCCATCAACCTCTGAAAATCTGTTTCTTCAACTGTAAAAAGGGAATGATAAACTCTCCTCTGCCTACTTTATGGGCTAGTTATCAGGATTAAGTTGTCAGGATCGTATGGAAAAGTCCTTTGGAAACTGTAAAGTCCTGTGAATATTTAAAGGTTGTGTGATAATGATTTTCCTATTAACAGATTGGCCTATACTAAAGTGTGGGGAACCTTCAGCCTCGAGGCCACATGTGGCCCCTTGGGTCCTCAAGTGTGGCCCTTTCATTCAGTCAAAGGGCTGCACTTTAGGACTTAGAGGGCCACATGTGGCCTCGAGGCCGAAGGTTCCCCACCTTAGGTTAGGAACTTCACTTCACTCTCTTTGTACTTTGTTTTCCCCTGGCTCTGAGTTAGAATGATAATAATAATAATAACAATAACAATAATAATAATAATAATAATGATAATAAAATAATAATAGCTGACATTTATAGAGAGCACTTTCAAAACTTTCCATCTATGGCCTCTTTATCCTTACAACAATCCTGTGAAGTAGGTATTATTATCCCAATTTTACAGATGAGGGAACTGAGTCTCAGAGGCCAAGTAAATGACTTGTTTCTAAGTGTAAGAGGAAGAATTTGAATCCTGGTTTCATTCAACTGGCATTCATTATAAGTCTGCTATGGAGGCCCTGGGGATACAGCAATGAAATGAAGTGATGTCTTCCCTTAGGAAATTTAAATTCTATTGGGGAAGACTACATATGTAAGAATAGACAAAATAAAAACAAAATAATTAGGGGGAATCAGGAAAGGCTTCACAGAGAAAGTGGCACCTGGGTTAAGTCTTAATGGAAACTAAGGATTCTAAGAGGCAAAGGGAAGGAGGGAATTATGTCCCAGGTATGGATAATGTAACGTTCTCCAATCCTCTGAACAGAAGCAGGATTGAGACCCAGGTTTTTCCTGACTCCAAATCTAATATTCTGTTACCCCATGATGGATGAATACAACTGAGTTTTTGGTTGGAGATGAAATGAAAGAATTAGAAGTATAAAAGATGACTTTGAGATTTCAGGGTTCCATATGGGCCATGAAAACATTGTTACTTCCTGCTTGAGATAAGCTAATATTTTGGGGGTCTCAATGATAGCCCCCCAGCCTGGGCCTTCGTGATGGACTGGTATTTTGGTCAGATTGTGGATCTATACATGGCCTTTCTTCCCTTCACCAACAACAACATTCCTCTGGCCTGGAGTGGAACAGTGGCATGTGGGAATGGTGCAAGTTTTCTTGGTTTGGTTTGATTTTAAACCCTGCAGTCTTCTCCAGAAGAAATCCAAGCCCCAGGATAATTGGCCCCATCTGCCCTTCAAGTTGGCTGTCTTCTGGTGTCAGTGTTTTCTGAGGTTAACTTTTCCCCTAGAACTTGGTTTTACTTCTGTCTCTGAGTGACTTTCCAATTGTTCTTTGTTCTGTCACCCGCATCCTGGTTTTTGTTTTGACTGGATTTCATAATCTTAAGGAGTTTGGCAAAATGTGTATGTATATTAATCTCAGTCAACCAGCATTTTTTAAGTGTTTCCAATATGTCAGGCACTGAGCTAGGTGCTGGGGATACAAAGACAAAAAATAAAAGGAAAGGAAAAGAAAGAATCTCACTCAATGAGGGAGATACATCTGCATATGTGTGTATGTGTGCTTGTGAGTGTATTCATATATATACACACACATATATAATAAATGCAAAATAAATGCAAGGTAATTAGGGAGGAAACTAGCAGATGGGGGAAGGATCAGGAAAGGCTCATATAGAACGTGGGACTTGAACGGCCTGTTGATGGAAGAGAAGGATTTAGTGAGTTTGAGCTGAGGAAGTTCATTCCGGGAGGAGGGACCTTCCTTTCCCCATCCCCCCATTGGTGCAGGGACAGAGAGCTATAGATCAGTGTGTAAAGAATAGAGGGAAATGGCCTTTTTGGCTGCATAATGGAGTTTGGGAAGTAATGCATATCTAATAAGGCTGGAAAGATAGGTTGCTGTTTTTGTCTTGATGGCTCTTAGGGGCTTGCGGTCAAGCTGGACTAATAGCACTCTTAGCCTGCTTTGTGCTTGGTATGTTTCCCAAATTATAGGTAGGTTTTTAATTTTGTTTTGTTTTGCTTCTTAGCGGAGCTTGGAGCTTTACTTGATCAAGTAACAATTGTTTTGTGAGTGCCTCCTGTGTGCCCACCCTGTACTAGGCACTGGTATGGAGATGAGAAAAAGCAGCCTAGTTCCTGCCCACCAGGAGCTTCTAGTTCAAGTGGGCAAATAAGACTAATGTCCATGAACCACTTAAAAGACAATAAAATGCTGAACTGCTCGATAGGGAGATCCTTGTGGCCTGGAGCGATGAGGGAAGGCTAGGGGGTGGGACTTAAGCTCGCTTTTTAAGGGGAAGGGGAAGGGGAAGATTTAGAGCTGTCAGGAAGAGAGTTAGCATTTCAAGAGAAGGAGATGACATGAGTGAAGTCTCAGAGGCTAGAATTGGATTGTGTCCAGTAAATATGATTTGAACACCTGAGCTTGGCACGTGTAGAGAGTGGTAAAGAGGCCAGCCCTTTAGCATTGGGAGGTATAGGAAATATTGAGATAGGATTGAGTGGGGTTAGATTATGAAGGATCTAAACTGTCAGGCTGAAGAATTTGGACTTTGTCTTAGGAGTCTCCAGCGAGGTTGACCCTTCCCTGTGGGGTGACGTGTGACTAGATTTGAGAGATAGCTACCTCCTCTGTTTGGCTTTTAAAGCTTTTTACAACCTGGCACCTTCCTCCCTTTCCAGTGTTATACCTTACTCCCTTCTGTAGGCTATTACCTGCCTCAAGCCTCTTCCTCCTCTAGTCTATCCTCCACTCAGTTATTAAAGTTATCTTTAATATTTAATATTTAAAGATGTCATCCTCCCACCCCACCTCCCATCCGGTAAGCTCCAGTGGCGACCTGTTATCTCCAGAATAAAATAAAAATCCTCTGTTTGGCGTTTAAAGCCCTTCCTAACCTACCTTTCCAGTGTTCTTATACTTTATTCCCTCTGCAGATTCTATTATCCAGTGTCACTGATCTCCTTGTTCTTCTCAGACAATGCTTCATCTCCTGACTATGATTGTTTTCATTGGCCATCCTCCATGCCTGGAGCTCCCTTCCTCCTCATGGGAGCCTTCTGGCTTTCGTCAAGTCCCAGCTAAAATCCCATCTTCTTATAGAAGCCTTTTAGTGGGCAGCTAGTTGGTGCAGTGGATAGCACTCCAGCCTTGGAGTCAGGGGGACCTGAGTTCAAATCTGGCCTCAGACACTTGAAGCTTACTAACTGTGTGACCCTGGGCAAGTCACTTAACCCCAATTGCCTCACCAAAAATAAGTAAATAAAAATATAAGAAACTTTTCAGGTTCCCTTTTACCTTTAGAGCCTTCCCACTAAGATTATTCTCAATTTATCTTGTTTGTACATAATTCCTTGCATGCTGTCTTCCCCATTAGACTTTGAGGGTTCCTTGAGGGCAGGGCCTGTTTTTTGCTTACCTTCCTTGGGGTAGTTGAATCCTATTTCTACGGTACCATAGCTGCCTCCCTCCTTCTCCTCCTCGTAATATCTCCTTCTCTATAGGTGATTGGCAGTATCAGTAGTGGGTTGTAATAATTTCTAATTAGTGGTTAGAATCTTTTGGCAAGTGTGTTAGCGCTGCTGGTTTGAATAATTAAGGTGCAGTACCCTGTATCTTACCTATGTAGGTGAGACATACTCTTAGGTGTTCAGAAGATATTTGCCCATGGATTCACCCCAAAGTTTGTGGCCCTCCCATAGTCCTCAGTCCACAAGTTGGGAACCACGTACCTGAGCTTGAAAGTATTCCCTTTGGGAAGTCATGTACTCTGAGCTGTGGGCATTGCTTTCAACATTCCTACCATTCTTCAGTGGGAACTGCTTTTAACAGCCTATAGCATGTTCTTTGGATTGTCCTCACAGGCAGTAAATTATTATCCTCTGACAGTGACTTTGTTTTATTTTGTTTTTGGTGAGGCACTCAGGGTTAAGTGACTTGCCCAAGGTCACACAGCTAGTAATTGTCAAGTGTCTGAGGATGGATTTTTTTTTTGTTGTTTGTTTTTGTTTGTTTTGTTTTGGTTTGGGGTTTTTTTTTTTTTTTTGTTTTGTTTTTTGGTGAATTTGATTTTGGGAAATACCAAGTGGCATTCTGCGCAGAATATGTTGAATAAAAGGCAGATCAAATTGGGAAATCTGAGCTTAGGTCCCCCAAAATGAAATGTGGACAAAGTAACGAGGGAGGAGGTCCTCTTGTGCGGGTTATAATGGTATTTTGAGCCATAGATGTCTTATTGGAATAGCCATGCAACCTCCCAAGAGGACTGCTATGAAGTGGACTTCACTCTTTTGAATAAATCAGTTATTTTTGAAATTTCATCATCATAGCTGAGGTAATAAAACACTCTGTGGTTTACAGGATGGTTTTACTTGCATACTTAGAGAAAAAGGAATGCTTATTACTATAGGCTGGCCTGGGTGGAGTGGACAGAGCCTATGAGGAAGTTCACTTAATCTTATTTATTTATTTTTATTTTATTTTATTTTTACCAAGCAATGGGGTTAAGTGACTTGCCCAGGGTCACACAGCTAGTAAGTGTCAAGTGTTTGAGGCCAGATTTGAACTCAGGTCCTTCTGACTTCAAGGCCGGTTCTCTATCCACTGCGCCACCTAGCTGCCCCGAGTTCACTTAATCTTGAATTAGGAGTGCCAGACCTGGAATCAGGAAGACCTGAGTTTAGGTCCAGCCTCAGATAACTTACTAGCTGTGTGACCCTGAGCAAGTCACTTACCCTCTGTTTGCAGCAGTTTCCTTATCTGTGAAGTTGGCATGAAAATAGCGCCTACCTCCCAGGGTTGTTGTGAGGATCAAATGAGATAATAATTGTAAAGCATTTAGCACAGTGCCTGGCACATAGCAATCCCTATATAAATGTTAGGTATTATTATTATACATATATACGCATGAGTATGTATGTATTTCTCTAAGTGCTTTTACCTTCTTTGTAGCCAGGGCAACCAGTAAGATTTGGTAGAGGGAAGGTCTGTGATTAGTCTTAGAAATATTCTCAAATACCCCATTGCCTTTTACGGGCTTCCATTTAATAAATAGTCCAAGATTATAAGTTCACAAAGATGTCCAGGGAGTTGCTGTGGAAGCATTGTTTCTCCTTTTTTCTGTGGCTTAGAGTACGGGAAATGCCAAACAATAAGCCGCATACGGAAAAGTTACCAACAGTAACAAACTCCTTTGCAAAAAAAAAAAAAACCAATTAAATAACCACAAAAGAAATATCAACTGCAATACCCACTCTGCCCATAGAACTTTCTGCCAGAGGGCTTTTTACTTCAGCTTGGACACGACATAAATGCTAACGTCGTCATAGTCATCAACATCATCATTTTAAAAAATTGGCCCATGTTAACAAGAGGAAATCACTCCGAAGGAATTTCCTGCAAGGACATTGACCTAAGTGGATTATCCATTGGTAGGGGTGAGTTCATTGTTTGGGACTAACTGGAATTTGCTTCCTGAGAGAGTTTTCTTGGGAATAGTATCCACTTTTTAGAATCCTTGAGTGGATCTTTCCTCAGTCTGTTTTATATCTTGCCCCTGTCCTTTTAGTATAGGCCTCAGAACCTAGAGGAGCTCTAGCGCCCAGGGTCACATTTTCGCATTTCATTTTGTATTCACAGAGAGAGCAGACACCCACCAAACTCAAAAGATGATCTTATGGTCTGTTTTGATCTCTTGGTTGGCAGTTTCTAAGATCCACTCTTTTGTCATTCTTGCTGTATGGCTTGCCCAGTAGAGAGTCCCATTGGGATAAATGAGGAGGGTTAGCCTATGAAGTATTGACTGTCATATCCTTTCACTGAGGACTTCTGGGTCTAAGGAGTAAGTATCCTTCTCTTTCGCACTTGGATTATATACTCAAATAGATCTGTGGTCTCATCTATTCTGGAGTTCCCTCCAGTGGTTGCAGATTGCAACAACCTATCTAAGACGGACCATCCTATGAAGTTCTGTCAGCCCCAGTGTATGCATCTCTAAAATGTGGACAATAATAGGATTTATGTCCTGAGGTTGTCGAAAGGATTTGTTGTTCAGTTGTTTTTCAATCATGTCTTACTCTTTGTGACTCTGGGGTTTTCATGACAAAGATACTGGAGTGGTTTGCCATTTCCTTCTCCAGCCCATTTTACAGTTGAGGAAACTGAGGCAAACAGGGTTAAGTGACTTGCCCAGCGTCACACAGCTAATAAGTGTCTGAGGCTGGATCTGAACTCATGAATATGAGTCTTCCTGACTCTAGGCCTGGAGCTCTATCCACTGTGCCATCTAGCTACCCTCACAAGTTTACATTACACAACCTCAACCAAGCCTTCTCTGCTGCTCGGCAATCCTACTATGCTTCCTTTATCATCTCACTATCTCATTCTGTACAACAGCTCTTCTAAATCTTTTCATCCCACCTTAAACCTTCCATGGTTCCCCTCTTTCCTTCACCCTCTCAGCTGAGAACTTGCCTCATATTTTACAGAAGAAATTGAGCCCATTTGCCACAAGCTCCTTCTTCCCTTTGCCTCATCTGTCACTCACTTGCCTTCTGTCCCTCTCTCCTCTTTCATCCCTGTCTCACATGATGAAATAGCTTCACTCTTTCTGGAGGTTAATCCATCTACTTTTTCAGGCAATCCCATTCCATCCCATCTCCTCCAACATATTGCCCCTCCCCTCATTATCTCTACTTTTTCACTTATTTTCATTATCTCCCTCTCCACTGGCTCATTTCCTACTACCTATGAACATGCCCATGTTTCTCCTATTCTGAAAAAACCCTCACTTGATCCTTCCATCCCCGATAGTATTTCTTCTGTCCTTTGTGGCTAAATTCCTTCAAAAGGTCACCATCTACAATAGAGGCCTCCACTCTCTCTCCCATCACTTTTAACCCTTTACAATTCAGCTTCCAACTGTGTCATTCCACTGAAACTGCTCTCCAAAGTTCCTAATGATCTCTCAGTTGCCAATCCACCGGTTTGTTCTCAATCCTCATCCTCATTCTCATTGATGTCTCTGCAGCCTCTGACTCTGCTGATCACTCTCTACTACATGATACTCTCTTCTCTCTGGGCTCTCTCTTGGTTCTCCTCCTACCTATCTGACTGCTCTTTGTTGGGTCTTTCTCTAGATTGCTTCCTCTAACCATAGGTGTCTCATAGGGTTCTCTCTTGGGCCCTCTTCTCTTCTCCCTCTTTATAACTTTACTTGGTGATCTCATCAGGTCCCTATGGATTTAATTTCTGTCTTTATACTGATGATTTTCAAATCTACCTATCTTGCCCCAGCCTCTCTGCTGACCTCCAGTCTTGCACCTGACTGCCTTTCCAACATCTCAAACCGAATGTCCAGTAGACATCTTAAACTCAGTATGTCCAAAACTGAACTTGTTATCTTCCCTCCCTACCCTCCATCCCATAACTATAGAGGGGCCTCCCAGTCCCTCTGGCTTACAACCTAGGAGTCATCCTGGATTCCTTACTATCTGTCACCCTCCCATATCCAAGCTGTTGCCAAGACCTGTCAATTTCACCTTTTCGACATCTCCCAAATGCACCCCCTTCTCTTCACTGGTAATGGCCACCTCCACCACTCTGGTAAAGGCCCTTATCACTTCACACCTGGACTATTGTAACAGTCCCATCTTCCATTTGGCCATGAAAACAATTTTCCTAAAGCACCCTAGCATATTGGACCCTTACCTACTCAATAAACTCCAGTGGCTCCCAGTTGCTTCCAGGATAAAATACAAAGTCCTCTGCATTGTGTTCATAACTCTTCATAACCTAGCTTCCTCCTACTTTTCCATTCTTCTTCCCCCTTTCTCTCTGACGTGTACTTTTCAGTCCGGTGACTCTGGCCTCCTGGCTGTCCCACAAACAAGACACTCCATCCCTAGGTTGTGGACATTTTCTCTGGCTGACACCCTATGCCTGGAGTGCTCTACCTCCTTGTCTCTTTCCATTGCTTTGCCTGGCTTCCTTCTAAGTCCCAACTACAATCCTACCTTCTACCGGAAGCCTTCCTCAACCCCTCTTAATGCTAATGCTTTCTTTCTTTTAATTACTTCCTATTTATCCTATACATACTTTGTATGTATTTATTGTTTTCCCCCTTAGATTGTAAACTCTTTGAGGGCATGGACTGTTTGTCTCTTTTTGTATCCCTAGCTTAGCACAGTGCCTGGTGCATAAGCACTTCTCAATGTTTATTGATTGATTGATTAATATCAATTTTTCTGGAGGAGTTGTGCAGAACATAGTGTTTTGTTTGATTTTTGTTTTTTACTTGCAGCGTTTCAGGGGTTGGGGTGGATAGTTAGGTGGCACAGTGGATAGAGTGCTGGTCTTGGAGTCAGGAGGACTGCTTCAGATGCTTACTAGCTGTGTGATCTGGGCAAGTCACTGAACTCTGTTTGCCTCAGTTTCCTCATCTGTCAGATGAGCTGGAGAAGGAAATGGCAAGCCATTCCAGTATCTTTGCCAAGAAAACCCCAAATGGGGTCACTGAGAGTTGGACATGACTAAACAACAGCAAAAATTCTTCTGGGAGGGATGCAGGCCAGAAGACTTGGGGGAGAAAGGGTTCAGGCTTTTTATAATTGCATTCTATTCAGTCTTTTCCATCAGCCATCTTACCATGCCTGGTCAGTCAGTCTTATCCCTGCCTAGATAGCTGATTTGCTGTGACCTGGTTTCAGAGAAGTGAGTTAAGTAGTGAAAAATCCCAAGACCATCCACCTGCAGTGTCTCTCCTGACTCTCCAGCATGGTTATCGTTTTCATAAAACCACAAGGTCTCTTCCCTTGTTTGCTTCTGGCCTGCCTTTTAACTATTGGGTAACAAGCTTGTATTGAATTACATTTACACATAGACTTTAAAGTGACAAATAGCCTTGCGTCTATTATTTCATTTGGGAACAACCTTCTGAGATAGGTAAGGCATGTATTGGTATCTCCCTTTTATGATGGCAATCTCTGAGGTTCAGAGTGCCAGAGCAAATGTCTTAACACCACACCACCTTTAGGGCAGCTAGGTGGTGTAGTGGTTAGAGCACCGGACTGGAGTCAGGAAGACCTGAGTTCAGTTCTCTTCCTAGAGGCTTACTCTCTATGTGACCCTGAGCAAGTCACTTAACCCTGTTTGCCTCAGTTCCTCATCTGTAAAAAAATGAACTGGAGAAGAAAATGGCAAGCCACTCCATTATCTTTGCCAAGAAAACCCCAAATGGAGTCATAAAGAGTTGGATGCAATTGAAAATGACTAACACCTGAAATTTAACATTTCCTTCAATTATGAATTTAAAAAAACAACAACATTCTTTTGAGAAGGGGTCCCTCAGCTTCACCAGATTGGCAAAGGGGTCCATGACACAAACAAGGTTAAGAACCCCTGGCCTGGAGCCACATGTAGTCATTATGGTTCTTACAGTCATAGAATATGAAGCTGGAAGAGACCTTAGAAAATCTCTAGTCAACCTTTTTATTTTATAAGTGAGGAAACCAAGGCTCAGAACAATTAACTCCTGGCATAATGGAGAGAGAGCTAGATGGCTTTTCAGTAAGGAGGACTAATGGATTAATCTGTTTTCCTTGACACTCACTTTTTGACTGTGGGTGAGACACTTAACCTCAATGAACCTTGGTATCCCCCTCTGTAAAACAGGGATGAAGAATATCTCTAGTGCCTAATTCATCAAGTTGCTGGAGGATTCAGATGCATGTAAAGTGCTTTGCAAAGACTCAAGCCAAGGATTGGAGCAGGATTTGAACCTATAACCCATAGTCCTTTCACTCCAAATCCAGCAGGTTTTTTTCCTACTCAAACACACTTTCGATGCCTTCCTGAGCTCTTTGTAAGGTGGTTTTCAGAGGCAGCTATGTGGTGCAGTGGATAGAGCTCTGGGCCTTGAGTCAGAAAGAACCTAAGCTCAAATCTGGCCTCAGATACTAGCTGTGTGACTCTGGGGAAGTATGACCTCCATTTTCTCAGTTTCCTCAATTGTAAAATGAGGATAATCATGACACCTCCTTTTTAAAATTCTCTTTTCCCCCACATTTTTAATTTGATATTTTATTTTTTCCCCAATTATATGTAAAAACCATCTTAACTTTTTTTTTCAAATTTTGAGTTCCAAATTCTATTTCTCCCTACTCATTGAGAAGGCAAGCAATTTGACATAGGTTATATATGATAACACCTACTTAACAGAGTTTTTGTGAGGATCAAGTAAGATAATCTTTGTAAAGCAGTTAGCACAGTGCCTAGCATGCAGTAGGTTCTAAATTAGTGATTGCTTCCTTCTTTTTGTGTAGACATTTACAAATTTCTGATGACAAGCAGGCAGGCAACAAATACTTATTAGGCATTGGTTATGTGCCAGGCACTGTACTGAGTGCTGGGAATACATTTGAATGGGGGGTAGACAATTCATAAGAAGAAGCTGAAAAGATATGGGGAGCAGGGGAATGGTAGTGAAGGCCCTAACGTTAGAAGCTCAGCTGGGAGAAAATGAAGTATGTCCAACCTGGGCTGGTCCCCATACGAAGGCCCTGGAAGGCACTTACCTAAATGGGAAGACTGGCTGGCAGTAGGATCCTCCAGGGGGAGAAGTCAGCTTAGCTAGGGTGGTCAACGTTTGTTGAGTCAGAAACACAGCCAGGAGGGGAATGGTGGCATCTATGTGTGTCTCGGCAACCTTGTGTCAAGCCAGCCAGGGCACTTCATCATCCTGTGTGGTCCTTTCATCTGCTGGCCTGGAACTGAGACAATTTCCTGTATTCCTCTAGCAGCTTGGATCTGTGAGTGACAGGGGTTAGGGAAGGGATAGTAGAGACAGGAGAAACCCCCAAAGTTGCATAAAGCTTGATTTAGGGCTTCCCGGGGAATATAGTACAGGAGGAAGTGAGGGAAATTTGGCAGGGAAGAAATTGTGCTCAGTGGAGTTGGTGGTACTGTAAGCTCCTTGAGGGCAGGGGTTGTTTCATAATTAATAATTTTTGGTCTCTGAATCTTGAGTGTTTAGCATGTTTCCTGGCATGTAATAGAAGTTTAATAAATGCTTATTGAATGAATGAATGAATGAATGAATAGCATAGCTGCTATTTGCTTTTGAAGAAAGGGAATGAGGTTCTACGGGAGGAGAAGTTTCACCCCTGGAGACTGTCCAGGACCAGAATGACAAGAAATTCTTCCTGTCACGTGGGTTCCAGTTTTGGCTGTCTTGGAAGAGAGCCTGGGAAGCCAATGAACACAGGTTGTTGGGGTTCATTGCTGAACACCTGGATGGAGGAGGGACAGGCAGGGTGTGTATGAGGTAGCTAGGTTTTTCTGACCTGATTTAAAGATTATACACTGACCAACAATGGCCACTTAAAAAAAACCCAACAAAATAAAACAAATTTTCATTAATATCTTTTGTTTTTATATCATCCAAATTTCTCATTCCATTTTCCTCCGACTCCCTTTCAAGAGAGCTATTCCTTCCAATAAAGAATTTTTTCCTAAGAAAAAGAAGAGAAAAAGCAATCAGTCCATTCATTGAAAAAATTTCATTATATACCATGTTGCACATTCATGGATTTCCTTACCTTTGCAAAAAAAAATAAGAGGTTGTGTCTTCTCATATCATTTCCTCGGGTCTAGGGTTTTTTGTAATTTTGCAACATTGATTTTCAATTATTTTGTGGTTCTTTCCATTCCATTGTTGTCATTGTGTATATTGTTTTCCTGGCTCTGTTTACTTCACTTTGCATCAATTCATGTAATTTCTCCCATGCTTTTCCTTATTCATTATAGTCATTTCTTCCAGTAAAATTCTATTACATTCTTGTATCATTATTTGTTTGGCCATTCTACTGTTGATGAATATCTATGTAGTTTCTAGTTCTTGAACAAAGCTACAGAAGTCCAGGCCCTGTTTTAGACTGATTAATAAGGAAAGGCTGAATTTAATTATCAGGGAAATGGTTTAGAGGTAACATTTTAAAACAAGGGCCATTCTTCCTGTTGTTCCTATTTAGCCATAATACATTTGCACCATCATAGAACCCTGGTATATGATCATTCTGATGGCCTTTTTATAACTTGAGTTCTATGGAACTAATAGTTCCCTGAAATGTTTTGCTCAATAAATTTTCTTTGGGAATCATTTAATAGTCTAGAGTTTATGCCCATCCTGGATGGTTTGCTTGGAAAACAAGCATGTATTTCATGAACGTGGCTTTGAACAAACAGGTTCGGATTAGGATTTGTTAACTTATTTCTTAAATTCAATCCTTTGGGTTTTCTGAGCCCAAGGCAAGTCCTCTCTGCCAGCTCCAGTAATACAAGACTCCCACTTCTTATTTTAACAGTCATCTGCTGTTTTTCTGGTTTTCCGGCTTAGGCTGCACATCGCTGGGATCTCAGTCAGATGACACTGCTGTGGCCCATCAGAGCTAGTTTCCTCCTTCATGACTCCCAGAAGTGGAGTACGGTGTGGGAAGGTGGGGTGCTACTTTATGGGGATATTAACTTTTAAACTTGAGTTTTTATTTGGGAAAGATACTAAGAAGCATTTAAGTGGAAGAAAGAACCTACTACCTGTGGGAATACAATCCCAGACAATCCCAGATTTACAAATGCCCATACATAAATATTTCATCTTATACTCTCAACTTAGTGTATGTTGGAGTAGGGGGAAGGGGGAAAGGGGAAACCCATGTTGTTTTAGAGAACATGTGAGTATAGCAGTGGGTAAGGGTAGAGTCTATAAGAAGCAAAGGGGCAGATGACACTTGCCTAGGTAGAGTTGACCCACCTTTCTGGTGCCAGTGACAAATACCTTGTCTCATATTGTCAGAGCCATTTTTTACTTTACTTTGGCAGAATTTCAGCACTTGGTTTAAAGCAGCTTCTTCTTCTTCTTCTTCTTCTTTTTTTTTTTTAAATAAATGTGAATACCTCTGGGGAAAGTTGAGGCT
>NW_020947284.1:0-17714 GCF_900497805.2 Vombatus ursinus
CCTGAAATCCCCCTCTGATCAGCCACTCAATTCCCCCTCAATCTGTGTGCTCAGGAGGCAGCTGCGGCCCTGAGGCAAAGCTCAGGGAATGGGGTTGGAAGCCCACTGTGCTTTTCTTTCACCACTGCAGAAACAGACTTTTCCCACTGACCTTCTAAGTTGTCTTTGGTGTTCATGGGATGAGAAGCCTGGAAACTGCCACAGCTGCTCATGATTCAGTTCTCTGAGGCCTGCTCCAAGTTTGCTGCGGCCTGCTTGCCCATGCCGAACTTCACTCATCTTCCCGCCTGGAGCAATATACCTTTCTGATCAACCATCCAGGCTGTCTTTGGCTGGAAATTTGTTTCATTCTGTCTTTTTGTGGGTTCTACTGCTTTATAATTTGCTTAGAGCCATTTTTTATAGGCATTTGGAGGGATTTGGGGGAGAGCTCAAGCAAGTCATTGCTTTTACTCCACCATCTTGGCTCCGCCCCCTCTCTTACTTGATTTTAAAAATTCTTTTTGAGCTCTTCTATGGCCTGAGATCAATTCATATTTTTCCTTGAAGCTTTGGATATAGCAGTGTTGACTTTGTTGTCTTCTTCTGAGTTTATATTTTGATCTTCCCTGGCACCACAGCAACTTTTTATAATGAGGATCTTTTTCTGCTGTTTGCTCATTTTCTCAGCCTTTTTTTCTTCTTCTTTAAACTTTTAGCTGTATGCTAAAGTGGGGCTCTGCTTACAGAGTGTAGTGGACACTGTCCCAAGTTTAAAGTTTTTTGTGCAGTTGTTTTCAGAGATAATTCTGGGGACATATAAGCTTTCAGTTCTTCCAAGGTGGTATGATCTAGAGAGATGTGTGTTTACTGCTTTCTTGGACTGTGCTCTGGTCTGTGACCAAGCATGAGCACTCATTTCTGCCCTGGAACTGTTACCAGGATTCTAGCTCCTTTGTGGCCACAAGCTCTGGCGTGTTAGTCTCTTCCTCACCCTGGGACTGATAACCAGGACAACAACCCATATCCAAGTACAGACAATAAAACAGAGTCCTACCTCTGGTGCCATCAAAGGGACCCCTGTAATCTCCTTTTGACCAGTTGTCTGACTCCTTTACTATTTGTGGCCCGAGATCTCCAGAAATCACCACTTCCATCACTGATTGAGTCACTCCCCAAGGGCTACTGCTGGTTTTCTGGGGTGGGATCTGGGCTGGACTGTGTTTCACTTTCATGCCAGTGCAACAGACTCTTCCTGCCAACCTTCTAATTTGTCTTGTGCTGAAAAATTTTTCACCCTGTCCTTTTGTGGGTCCTTTTCATACTGTCCTTTTGCTCCAGAATTTGTTTTGAGGCATATTTAAAGTTGTTTAGAGTGGTTTTGGGGAGAGCACAGGTGAGTTTGTCTTTTCTTCAACATCTTTTCTCTTATTTTCCATTTTCCCTTTGTGTTTTCTTTCACAATATGACTAATATGGAAATATGTTTTGTATGCCTGTAAATGTATAACCTTTGTCAAATTCCTTGCCTTATCAATGATAAGGAGGGAAGAGAGGGTCAGAGATAATTTGGAACTCAAATTTGCAAAAACAAAAACAAAAACAAACAACTCTGAAGGTTAAAAATTGTTTTTAATTTTAATTCAGGAAAATAAAAATATTTTATTTAAAAATAAAAAAACCCAAATCATTGTCTAAAAATGAGGGCCTGAAAAATTTTTTTTATTATGTAATAAAATGATTGGTATACTTTGTAATCCTATGGATTTTATTTATGTATTTTAAAATATTATTCTAAGAAGGAGTACATAGGCTTCACCAGTCTGTCAAAGAGGTCCATAGCACAAGAAAAGCAAAACCTGTATAATGAAGATTTAGAGTTGCATTTATGATTCATTGTTTATTTAAATGTTTATTGAATTATATTTAGATAAAAAAGAAAGAATAATGGAAAAGAATAGCTCTGAAAGATGCCAGCCTCAAGCTAAAGTTCTATTCCATCTGAATTTTTGTTTGTTACTCCCATATTCCTTATCACTACCATTGCAAAGAGAAACAGATGATATTTAAAGCACCATTTTTAAAATATTAATAGGCAACTTCATTATTTAAAGTCTATCCATTCTGACTAAACAACCATTTTAAATAGTCTATCCATTCTGACTGAACTACCATTTATGAAATTGATCTATTCTTGAGTCACAAAATAGGCTCTTTAAGATAGTAACAAAGTAGGGGCAGCTAGGTGGTGCAGTGGATAGATCACTGGCCCTGAAGTCAGGAGGACCTGAGTTCAAATCTGGCCTCATACCAAACATTTGACATGTACTAGCTGTGTGACCTTGGGCAAGTCACTTAACCCCGATTGCCTTATCAAAAAAAAAAGATAGTAACAAAGTATCATATATTTTAATAAAAAGAACTAGTGTGTTTTGAGAAATTTACAACAAAAAAGTATATCAACAAAAGCAAACCAATCATCAAAATAAGATGTATCAACATACAGTAGCATATGGGGAAAATCACTGGCCTCTCTATGAAAAACAGGTAACTCTATGCCAACAAAGTAGTATAAGCTTATATTGGATTAGCAGGAACTCTGAGTGAAGAGTCTTAAGCTGAATCACCTACTAGCTATGTGACATCAAGCCGTATTAAAGGAGTATAGCACACATATACACATACACATATATGGACTAGTAAATGGTTACTCGCTTTATATGAAATTTACAAATGATTAAGATGAAACTTGATTTCATTTAAAAATAGCTTTTATTCCAAATTTTAAAAACATCCCCAAAATGCAAAGTACAACACAAAAAGATGACATGTGAACCCCCCCAAATCTATGAAAAATTTTAAAATAATTATTGGTATAATTTTAAAGTTAAAGTTAATTATATTATTAAGTAATATAATAAATGAATCATGTTACTTTCAAAGCTTTCCTAACTTAGTTTTCTTTGGAAATTGCTTCATTTCTTAGCAATTAAAAAAAATTTCCAATGATCAACTTTTTCTTCCTTTTTCCTTTTGTTTTTGGTAATAGCATCACTAACTCTCTTCTCCCCTCTCCAATATCAAAGTGACATTTTTAAAAAGCAAAAACCTCTCCACTTTATTTTAGTAAAACAAATCCATGCATTTGCCATGTCTTAAAATATATGACTCATTTGGCAATGTAAATATATTACTCCTCTACAAGGAGTTAGGTAGCATATTTTATATATAGTTCATCAGTTACTCATTTTTCAGAGTTGTTTTACTTTACTTTTATCATTATAATTACAAAATTGTTCTGATTATGCTCACTTCACTGTTCACACATCTTCTAATATTTCCTAAACCATTCTTTATTTTTTTTCACAAAGACAAGGTTTATTAGAACATCCATCATATTGGGCAGACTCTTAAGGAGTCTGAACATGGGTAAGCAGTGGCTAGATTTTAGTAATCTGAGCAGTGGCTAGATTATAAGAATCTAAGCATCTTAGTGGAGGTGAGATGGATCTTATATACAGAAAGACTATGGGAGGGATCTAGGGGTGGCCTCGTAGTTTATGAGGTAATAGAACTCCAGGGGTGGCCAAAGGAGAATGGAGCCTAGATGGGACCAAGGGTGGGAAGTGACCTGGGGCTACTGGGGCAAGGCAATGGAGGGGAGATTGGGTGTAGCCACAATGAAAGGTCAGTTGATGGGATTATAAATGCCAGAGATTTGGCCATGTGGGAAAGTCCAGGGTTTTTCCTTTCTGGGGCCCAGATCCCAACCCCATCATTCCCCCCCCTCAAACAAATGGGACCCAAATTCTTTTGGAGTAAGGGTGAAGGTCTCAGTTTCTGAAACTGTTTCCTGCTGCCAAGGGGCGTAGAGCTGTCCCTGCCTCAAGGTGGTCCCAAAGAGGAGGTTGACTGGAACTGAGCACAGACTGCATCCAGGGAATGATGTGGGGACATTGGCTGGTACTCGCTGTTTGCTACCAACTGTAGGTGAATGGCCCATAGTCTGGAAGACAAAAATCTGACAGAAAAAAACTGCAGGGTCCAGATATAAAGCAGGGACTAGATATAGGACCCAACTTTGAGAGGATAAAACATCCTTATCTCTGTTTGGATTCAGATAATTCAGTTTTCCAACCATGCAGTATCAAACCCACCTCATAGCCAGACTCAGGAATAGCCAGGTGGGTAACATTCCCTTTCAAAGGAGCATAATGGGGAAATTGAGCCAGGAGGATCCCATCTTAGACTGAGGTTAAAATTGCCCTCTCAGCTTTTCTCAATGCTGACTTCCCACCAGTATTACCTTCTCCGAGTAGCTTGTGGCATTTCTCTCAGATGGTGGATTATTGATTATCAATGGATTATGACCCATCAGACAACTCAAAATAACATCCTATGAGCTTTTACCTCAAACAGCAAGTTTTACTAATCACAGCTTAGGAAAAACTTTTCCAGGATTTACATCTCAAACTTAAATTTATCCTAATGTAAAAAGCCAATCATTAGAGATTTCTATATACTTGCAAGTTCTCAGCAAGTCATACATAACCAAAACAAACTTTTTGGCTAGTTTACACATTAAAATAATAACCAACAATAGCTAAATTATTTTATAGGTAACCAAATTATGAAAAGTTGCTTGACATAATTGATGCAGAAAGTTCACCAATTTGAAACTCGAAACAAACCCATTACCAATCAGGTGACTTCAGTTTTGTTAAATGTACTTCCAAATTACTTTATACAGAGAATCAACATCTCATCATTGACAATTAAAACTACAAATTTAAAAGAGCATGCTTACCCAAGTTCAGAGGCCAGCTTCTTTACCTTGAGCAGGATGTGCTGAACCTGGGTGAAACTTCCAGGTAAAGGTTGCCCCAGAGCCCAAGGCCATTGCCAGTGGGGCCCATGCTGTAGCTGCTGCCCCTCCCCCCTCCTTCCTGTCCCAGGTGGGGGAGGGCAAAATCAAAGGTGTTTCAAAACTCCCTAATGATCAATCACAAACCGCCAAAATCTGCCAAGATATTTCAGCTGTTCTAACTTTCCCTGTAATCTCCATGAAGGAGGATTCAGAGGTGCAGAGGGAAGGGAGTAAATAAGCTTCAGGGAACCAAAAAGCAACTGCAGTTTTTCCCCAATTCTCTAGCTCTGAGAGAATTAACAGATACTCTTCCAGCTAGGGTGTCCATCCTTGTCCTCTATGCTGTGGAATGTGTACCCAGGTCCATGGCCTTCAACCGACCCATTGGACCAAGAGCCTGAGAGCGTCAGGCTGAGTGCGAGACAGCTTAGTAACTGTATGCCCGAAAAGCACCTCCAAAGCTTGGTGCTTGGAGAGTGATCCTAACTGCAGAGCAAGAAAGGAAGGAGGGGAGGCTTACATACCTTCTAGTCTTGACTGGGGAAGAACTTGGGGTTAGGCAGTTTCCCCATATGGGCAATGAAAATGATGTGGTTTAGGGATTCAGGGGTCCTGGGACCCCAAAATCACAACACACAGATCCTGCCTGACAGAATTAGACCCAAGCCTTCTTTCAGCCAAAGACAAGGTTTATTAGAACATCCATCATATTGGGCAGACTCTTAAGGAGTCTGAACATGGGTAAGCAGTGGCTAGATTTTAAGAATCTAAGCCTATTTTTTATATTAAAGTTTTGTTTCATTACATTCAAAGGCCAAAATTTATTCACCCATTGGCTAAATGGATATTCCTTATATTTCCAGCTCTTTGCTATATCAAAAGAATATATATGTGTGTATGTTAGTTATAATATTAATTACATGTGTACATTTAGTGCTTTTTTCTTTGATCTATTTACTGTGTTAACCTTAGTAGGAGTGGCATGACTTCATCAAATAGTATGCACATTTTATTAAACTTTTAGGGACATGGTAAATTATAGAATCTCTGGATAAACTTGTGTGAGGTGAAACCTCAAAACTCTTTTAATTTACATTTATCTAATTATTAGGAATTTAAAATATATGTACATTTTAAATGCAGCCATTGATATCTTGGTTGTCTTACTGTGAGAAAAAAGCTAAGAACCCAAAGAGGATTTTAGAAAAATAAGAAAGATCTGTGGTAATTAAAAAATGGAAAAGGAACATATATGTGTGTGTACATATGCATACACATACATACACATATATATTTGTCAAATGCTTATTTTAATTTTATAAAATTTTTACAATGTAGTAGGACATAAAAATCTCACAAATGAATCTAAAAAAAGCAGATTTCTGGGTTACATGGTCAACAAAATGGCCTGATTTTCTCTGATACCCAGGATGTCTCAAAATTTTCTAAAGCAAAAATTATGTGTCAATGACAAAATAACTTTAGCTATCTTCATGACCTAGGACACTAGGAACCCAAATGAAGAGGGAAACAACTCTTGAATTAACAACCACCTTGAGATCACCCAGCATTCCCTACCATCTCTTTCTCATCACTCTATGCAGTAGGGCTTCTGTAGCTCACTTAACCTACCAGCTTGCAACAAAATCCCATACCAACTTATCACCTTCCTTATTGTAGTTCCTAGAGATACAAGCTCCAGTTAAGAAAGTTTGCTGAGGCAACAATAGCCAGTGCCTCTTCAATGGGCAGAAGAGAAGTGATATGAAATGATTCTTTGTAGGAGAGTACATGAGTAGAAATAAAGGGGCAGCAGTCACATCTGGCCTTGAAATACAGCTTAACTTCATACCTGAACTCCTCCTTCCCCTTCCAGATACTCAAAGATCCAAACTCCAAATTACAGAAATCAACCCTCAATGTAATAGCAACAGCATTCTAACACTTTCAACTGTCCAAGGATCTGAGAAACAGATGGGAAAAAATGAGTGGGGTAGTATCTATGTCTATGTGTGTCTTTGTGATGCTGTGAAGAGCTTTGCAATACTTTACTAGCCTGAGGGAAAGAGCTCAACATCATCTGCAGCCACTTCTTTCCCTCCAAAAAAATCACTTGGTGGAGATACTTAAACTTGTGATCTGTGAATTGCTTAATGTGGGTGGAGGCCTAGACATTTTCAGATCCAGTTTCCATGGGCACCACTATCAGAGGGCAGGGAGTCAGAAACTGAACAACAGGGGAAAATAGTGGTGGGGAGGGGATACTGAAATTACCAAAGATCTCAGGAGGAAAAAACACCCCTCAAAATCTTGAGCATAATCAAAAAAATATACAGGGAAAATAGTAATAGAAGGAAATATGGCCTCTAGATTTAATAAATAGGTTCTGGCCTGTATGAATGAATGCCACAAAACAGAGGAAAGTGACTCAACACTTGATGAGGTAGTACAGAATTTAAGAAGAATATAGAACCACAACATTCTTTTCTTGAATAGATTAAAAAAATAAGAACTATGAGGTCAAAATTGATAGCCTGTACAGAAGAAATAATGAGAAGAATAGAAAAAAACTGAATCTGTGGTGGCAAATCTCACCAAAGGAATGAAAGAAAACTGATTGGAAATGTAAATACACAAAAGTAAAGAACAATCTAGAAAAAGAAAAACAAAAAAAAATAACCTTAAAAGAAAATATGCTCTCAATTCAAGCAAAACATATTGATCATGAAGACAGTATGCTTAGAGACAACTGAAGTATTATAGGTGTCTCAGAAGAATTGATCAAGTTTAAAAACCTAAACAACATAATGCAAGATTTATATAAGAAAATTGCCCAGAATTTCTGAACACAGATAAGGAAATATGAATTGAAAGAATGCATAAATCACCTACACAACTCCAAGAAACATAGTAATTAAGTTTAACAAAACAATTCAGAAATGACAGCAACCAAGAAAAAAAAAGAATTTGATTACAAAGTGGATTTAAATTACATGTTTCTTCTTCACCCACCAGAAAACATAGGAGAGAATGCAGTAACATATCTCAAGAACAATAGAGATCAGGATGCAGCTCAACTCAAACATAAATTTTAAAAGATGTACATTCAATAATAAAGTGGTGTTCAAAACATTCTTAGGAAAAAAAAACCCAGACCTGAAAAGATTATTTTCTTCCCAAATATCCCAGACAACAGTCATGCAGGGTGGATGGATTAATGTAGCAGCCATGAATAATAACAGCAACAGTGACAGCAAACATGTCTTATACATATTTGCTGTCACTGTTGCTGTTATTATTCATGGCTGCTACATTAATCTGTCTTATATATGTATATATACATATATGTAAAACATATATAATATATGTGTATAAATATACATATGCAAGGAGACTGGGTCGAAGGCAGAAGTCAGGTGAAAATAATGATGAAGAGACAGGCCTGAAGCATTATGGATAGGATCTTTGAACACTTCACCTACAGGTTAATCAATGGTTTTTGTGAGACTAAGTTACAAAGAGTTGATGTGTCCAATAAAAAGTTAATCTTGAGGAGAAGGTGATCCCTATGATCTCCCAGGAAGAGTGACCCTACAGTGAGTTGAAAGAGGGGAAGGAAGGATTGAAAAGGGTTGGAAAGAGGGTGCCCTTGTTTTGGTAGTTGGAATGGGTTTCAGTGATGTTTGAATGAGAAGAAATGTTTTGTGAATGAAGATGAGGAGCATGTGTTGGGTCCTGTCTGCAAGATTATGATGCTTAAAATGATCACTTTCCTGCCTAGATGCTAGAACTTCTTGGGAAACTGATGAATGGGGTAGTGGAAGGGAATAAATGCAAGGAGATTTTGAAGCAAATGGTGAAGGAAGGTGACCAGGAGAAAAGTATAAATCAGAGGTGAACTGCATGATCAGGGAAATAGGGGCATAGTTTTTCCATGGAATAGTATCCTGTTACCTAAAGGAATTTATATTTTTTGGGGCCAAACACAATGGAAAAGAGGAATCTGTGGGGCAAGCTCTGCAAAGCAGTGGCAGGAACTGCTTACAAGGGAGAGCCCAGAGTAGATATTTCAGAAGTTTGGACAAATAGAGAAAAATTCAAATACTATATGCACCACTGACTGACCACAATGTAATTAAAAATATGTTCAAAAGTAAAGTTGAAGGAAGAACTATAATTATTTAGAGGCATTCAATCTCAAGGAATTGGTATGTAAAAAAATATAGAAACAATAAAAAATTTGATCAACTTAAAGAAAAACTAAAACAACATATAAAAATTGTTTGGATACCACCAAAGCACTCCAGAGGGTTAAATTTATATTTCATAATGCTTTTATCAGCAACAAAACAGAGAGAGAGAGAGAGAGAGAGAGAGAGAGAGAGAGAGAGAGAGAGAGAGAAGGGACCAATGAATTGGACATCCAACTAAAAAATTACATTTGTCTATGTCTGAGAGAAATACACTGAGATTTCTATCTATTAGAACTTTTTAGTTTATTTATATCTGTAAATTAATTAATTTTCCCTATAAGTATTTTGATGTTATTCTCTTTAGTACATATGACAAGTATTGATATAAATTAAATGTTCCTGTAAGCATAATATACTTTCATGCTTCATTTCTTTTTACCAAAGTCTACTTTAGTTGTCTTGCCTAAAATCATGATTGCTGTTCCTAATTTTTTAGTCAGCTGAAATATTTAACTTATTTTTAAGTGTCTGTCTTATAGACAACATATTGAGATTCTGTTTTCTGTTCCATTTCACTACTTACCTCTTTTTTTCATGGGGGGGTGAGTTTATCACATTTAGTTTTATAGTTAAGAGAATTAATTGTGTAATTCCATCTATTCTATCTTTTTACACTTTTCGATTTCTTTGCTGAAGCCCCACTCCTTACAAAAATGAAGCGTGTTGAGATAAAGGGAGTGTGTAGTGACCTCTACTTGAGAAACTCTACTTTCTTTTTCACCATCTTCCAATATTTATCTCCTTGACCACTATCTGGTTACAAGTTTTTACTCTTTCTTTTTTATTCTGCATTCATTCTTCACCACTGAAAATGAAATTTATTTTGCTTAAAACTAAACTGTCCTTTAATCTATCCTTCCTCTTAATTCTGTTCCCCTCTCTCTGTCTCTGCCAAATTCCATTCCTTATCATGCTGAATTTAATGTATTTCTACACCAAATGTTTCTGTGTGTATATTCAACCCTCCTTTCTTTAATTCCTTCCATCTTTGTATAATTTTCTTTTAGCAATAATATTTGGCATATAATTGGCATATAATCTGGAAAATATTTAGTAATGCTGTATTTCTCTATTTGTTGTGACTTTTCCCTTTTCTTTTTCAATGCTGGCAATCTGGTTTTCCTCCATATTAAAAAAAAGTAGACTAAATAATGTTTTATCGCATTTATTGTTTTTTTTAAAAACAGTCTTATGAATTCAATTTTTATTTGATTTTCTTCTCTTTAACTTTTACAATTCCTTCTTTTTCCTATTTTTTGCATTTATCTTTTTTTCTTATAATAGTAAAAATAAGACACCTTCCACGTATTCTGTATTATTTACTGACTCTATGATACTTGAATACATTAAGATTCTTAGGGAAGGTGTGTTTTTCCTCCATCATTAAAATATAAACACATCATCATCATATAGTACCTCCAAACTACTCAACTGTATTTACCTTTCTATGCTTCTATTTATTTAGGTTTCAATTTTAAATTTTCTTCTTAGCTCTAGCCACTTCATCAGGAATATATTTACAAGACCCTTATTTTATTAATGTTCCTTTTCTACTCTGTGAGAATATAATAAGCTTGGTCAGATAAGCTATTCGAACCATTTGGGTAGTATAGTGGAGCCAGAAGGATCTGAGTTCCAATTTAGTATTGGACACTTTACTAGCTGTGTGATCCTGGGCAAGTCACTTAAACTTTGCCTAAATTTCCTCAACTATAAAACAGGGATGATAATAGTACTTGCCTCCATAGGCTTGTTGTGAGGATCAAATTAGAAAACACTTGTAAAGTACTTGGCACATAGATATTTAATAAATACTTCCCCTCAACCCCTGCCCTTTCTTGGTTCTAAGCCTATCTATTTTTTCCCTTGGAATATTGTATTCTGTGTTATCTTTTCCTTTATAGTGGAAGCTGTCAAGTCTTGTGTGATCCTGAATCTGGTTCTTTTGTATTTCAACTCTTTCTTTTTATCTCCCTGTTTTGTTTTTTTTTCTTATACCTGAAAGTTCAGTATTGTATTTATACCATTCCTAGAGGTTGAGTTTTTTGTTTACTTGTTGGATGGGGATGTGTCCCCCTTACAAGAGGCAGCCAATGGATACTTTTTATTTTATTTTATTTTATTTTATTTTCACTTTGCACTCTAGTTCCAATTAATCTTGGCAGTATTATTATGATTCCTTGAAATATATTATCTAGATTTTTTCCTTTTTGTTCTTTTTGTCAAAATAGGAAGGTATGTGTTATTTCTTTTAAATTATCCCTTCTCAAAATGTTTTCCAGGAGAGTAGTTTTTGATAGGAGGTAGCTTGAATTTTCTGATTTTTTTTCAGTTTTGTTCTAGCATTTCTTGTCTCATAGGGCTAATCTTTCCCCAATGATTTTTCTCATTTTCTTTTACTTTTTTTTAGAGCTTTTATTTCATCATTATAATAACTAATAATAATATGGTGCTTACTACATGCCAGGCACTGTCCTAAGTACTTTACAATTGTCATCTCATTTTGATCTTTAAAATAACCCTGTGAGGTAGGTGCTATTGGTATCCCAATTTTACAGATGAGGAAAGTGAGACAGAGTTTAAGTGACTTGCCTAAGGTGTAGTCTGAAGCTAGATTTGATCTCAGATTTTCTTGACTCTAGGTCCAGTGCTCTATCCATTGTACCATCTCCAAGATTTTAAAATTTTACTTTATTTCTTCAAATAATTCCATAGTCCTTTCTCATTATTTGTAATTTTCTTTAAGTTTTTTTTTTTTTTTGTAGATAATATGGCGAAGCATGTCTTCTTCTGGGTATAAACCAAGAAGTTGAACTTTGTTGGCTTCATAACATTACTGATTCAAGCTCCTGTCTCTATCCCTGGTAGAAGAAAACAAAGGAGACAAGTTCATTTTTTTCATCCTATATTTGCGTGATGAGATAGTCAAAATAATACAGACACTAGGAAAGGGGATTAGACATAAAGCCATCCAGAAAGAGTAACTTACAGAAGTTTTTCAGCTCAGAAATCAAGAATAAAACAAGGAAGCCTAGAGCCTGAAGTCATGTACCAGGGACAGAAAGACAGGAGCTTGAATCAATGTTCAGTGACTGGCCAGCATACCAGAGCAGTCTAAAACTGCATTGGCAAGGGTGTTTGTATTGAAGCAGTCTGTGTGGTGTATATATATATGTATGTGTATATATGTATATATATATATATATATATATATATATATACACATACACATACACACATATGTGTGTGTTTGTACGTATATGTATGTATGTATATATATGTATATGTGTGTATGTGTATATATATATATATATAAAACATATATTGTGTGTGAATATGTATTATAGTCTATTCCAAGGCATTCAATACTTGTAAAGTGTCTAGATTTAACAGGCATTGAATAAATTCTTATTCTTCCCCATCCTCCTCCCTACTTCTTGGTTGTAAGCTTTCTTATTTTTAGGTATGGCCTACACCAAGGTGATCTGATACAGGGCCCATCTTATTGTTGCTCTGCTTGTCTGAGACTCAGTTTGGTGTCATAGTGACACAGCTATAGGCTCCAAGAGTTTCTGAATGGACACTGGGTGAAGCTCATCTCTATCTCTAATATAAGACTTTAGGCTCTAGGCTTCCTTGTCTTGTTCTTTGAAAGCTGAAAAACTTCTGTGAGCTGCATTCCCTTAGCTGAACTTTTCTGTCCAATCCCCTTCACTGGTGCCTGTAGTCTTTTGACTATCTCTTTGTACACATATAGGATAAAAAAATGAACTTACTTGTATTCTTTGTTTTTTTGATTATTTCTCTCTGTCATGCTTTTTTTCCTTGTTGAATTAATTGTGAGAGCTGAGTTCTGAATATACTCACTCTGTCACATTGCAAAGAGTCAAACTCATTTAAAATTGAAACTCAAGATTGCTCTGCTAGATGCTAAGGATTCAGTCTAAATTAATATGAATTGTCACAGAATGATGAGAATGATAGAAGAGACCAACTAAATAATTTAAATAAAGCCCCTCATTTTTACAAATAAGGAAAGGGTCAGAGAGGGTCAAAGAAATTCAAGTAGATTATGCAGCTAATTTGCAGAAGAAGTCAAGATTAGGACCAAAACAAAAAATATGAATAAGCAGGTTTCAGATGAAGAAATCAAAGCTATCTATAGTTATGTGAAAAAAATGCTCTAAATTACTATTGATTAATGAAAAGTAATCAAAACAATTCTGAGGTACCATCTCACACCTATCAGATTGGCTAATATGACAGAAAAGGAAAATGACCAATTCTTTTTTTTGTTTGTTTGTTTTTAAGCTGGAATGAACAAAGCACTTGTTGTGCCTTTACTTTCTTTACATCCCTTACATTTTTTGTGGGCTGCCTGAAATCCTTTTGCACCTATGTTGTGCAGGCTTGAATTAAAGTTACCTTGCCTGATGGCCTGGGCTCAAGCAAGCAAGAAGTAGGGGTTAGCAAAATAGTGAAGATAACACCAAAGCCTTTGTTGTTGCCCTCTGCAGTTCAAAGAGTGACCTTGTCAAAGTCCATTCTGTACTGTCTCTCCAGCAGGGCTGGTTTTCATGGAGATACTTCTTGGGGTCATAGATCATAGGAATTTTAAATCATAAACACCTTGACTGCCCCTATCAGGGCCTGCCATTGGGAAACCTTCCCCCATCTTCTGGTATGTTTATCTCTTTGTTGGTTTCAAAAGTGATACCAGTCCAATCCTTGATTTTCCTGGTCTTAGATGCCCAATTTTCCATTGAGTTCTGGTCTGTCACAAATGGCACTCTTTCAGTTCGGTAACTTCATTTTTTTTTAACCTATTCAGGTTTATACTCAACTTTGCTGGGCAAAGCCCTACTGTTTTTTAACATACGTAAAAGCTGCTAAGTGTTGGCATTATCCTTATTAAATACTGTAGAACTACAATTTTTTTTCATATCCATTCAAGGAAGCTTGAAACTTGGCTAAGCATTTTCATCCTGGGATCTCTTCTTAGGTTTCTTCTGATTCTTACATTTCAGAGTCAAATTTTCTGTTTAGGTCTGGTCTTTTCCTCAAGAAAGTCTGAAAATCCTCTAACTCTTTAAAGGACATACATGCATTTTTGCTGTATCAGGTGGGGCCTGGGAGGGAACCATTCCTTCCTGATCTAGGATTCTGTTTGCATCCTCCATGTTTTTAGGGACACATTCCCAAACCAAGTTCCTTGAGAATAGCACCAGATGCTTTCATACCAAATGCTTTCTTCAACAGGTCTTCAATAGTAGAACAGATCCTAGGGCTGGGCTCCTGCTTGCTGCTTCCGCTGCTCAGCTTCTGCTCCTTGACTCTTGTACTGCTCTGAAGTCCACAACTTAAAACAGCATCAGGGCAAATCAGCTTGCAGTCTTCTTTTCTTCTTCATTCCCCTACTCTTCTTCTTAAGGGCCAAAACTTAATAGAATTCTGCCCCTTTCTGCACCGCTATTTATACTGCTCTTGACTCTGGCAGCAATGCAGGCAATGCACATGCCTTGGCCACAGGTGTACTTCTACCCTTTTGCCTTTGTGCTGCATGTGGGGTTTGTAGCTAGTGCCCTGGTCCTTCGCAGGTGTTTCTGCCTGCCTGTGTAGGTAGTTCAGCTCTTTGAATCCTGGGGGAATACCCCAGTCCTGGTTATTTTTGGATGGGCAAACATACAGGCTGGGAGTGGGGATGGCTCTGGTCCTAATTAAAAAAGAATTCTTAGAGGCAGCTAGGTGGTCCAGTGGATAGTGCTCAGGCCTTGGAGTCAGGATCAAATCCAGTCTCAGACCAGATACTTGACACTAGCTATGTGACCCTGAGCAAGCCACTTAACCCCGATTGCCTCACCAAAAAGGAAAAAGAAGTTCTTAACTTGTAATCTGAGTTACTTTAATATATATGGATATATGCACATTGCTATCTGTATTTCACTATAATTCACTATAATTAAAATCGTATGTATTTTATTCTATGCATTTCAAATATTCAGATAAGGTATCTCAATACAAAAAAAATTTAGGAACTTGGGGTATGTGGTGGTGTTGAGGTTTAAGGATGCTAGACCCCAAAATCATGAGAGGCAGATCCTGCCCAAATTAACTCAACCCAAGCCTTCTTTCAGGCAAATACAAGATATATTAAAGATCCACCATATTGGCCAGACTCTTACGGAATCTAAGCATTTGTATCACTAATACAAGTGGGCCAGATTTTAAGAATCTGAGTCAAAAACGACCACTTCTTGAGGTGATATGATAAAATTGGGACATTAATGCACTGTTGGTGGAGTTATGAACTGATCCAACCACTCTGGAGCACAATTTGGAACTGTACCCAAAGGGCTATAAAAGTGTATATACCCTTTGATCCAACAGTACCACTACTAGGTCTATATCCCAAAGAGATAAAAAAGGGAAAGGACCTAATAGCAGCTCTTTTTGTGGTGGCTAAGAATTGGAAATTGAGGTGATGCCCATCAATTGGGGAATGGCTGAACAATTTGTAGCATATGAATGTAATGGAATACTATTATGCTATAAGAAATGCTATAAGAAAATATCAGAAAAGCCTGGGAAGACTTATATGAACTGGTGCAAAGTGAAGTGAGCAGAACCAGTAGAACATTGTACACAGTGAAAGCAACATTGTGTAATGATCAACTATGGTTGATTTAGTTCTTCTCAGCAATATAATGATCCAAGACAATTCTGAAGGACTCATGATAGAAAATTCTATCCATATCCAGAGAAAGAACTGAAGGAATCTGAATGCAGAACAAAGCATACTATTTTCATTTTATTTTTTTGCATAGTTGTTTCCTTTCATTGTTTCTTCTTTCACAATTTGACTAATATGAAATATGTTTTACATCATTGCACATATATAACCTACATTAAACTGCTTACCATCTAAGTGAGGAAAGCAGGAAAGGAGGGAGGGTAAAGATTTGAAACTCAAAATATTATAAAAAAAATATAAAAATTATCTTTGGATGTAATTGTAAAAAATAAAATAATATTATTACTAAAATACATAACAAAAAGGAGACAATACATAATAATTATAATTTTAAAAAACATCTCCAAAGCAGTTGCAACTCTGCCATTCTATTAGACCCCAGCAGATCCCCTACCCAGAAGATTGACATGAACCTAGGAATTCAAGGCAACTTACATTTTGAGTCAACTCTCAAAAAAGATTAGGACCAAAATAATTTATCTCAGTTTTCTCATCTGTTATAGGAGGAGGTTGAATGAAATGCTGTCCCAGTCTGTTGCAACAGTTCTTTTTTTCAACCTAAAAATTTTTTTATACAAAAACAAAACAATTGTTCCAAAAGCTCCAGGTTTTTATGAGGGAAAATTTGTGGTACAAAAAAATACCCAGGAACACGTAAGGAGAAGGTGAAGGGAAGTGAGAATAATTTACTGTTATCAGAGAAATGAGGGTACAACCGAATCCCCAAAAGGGCAATATAGTTCCCCAGTTCACTCAGTCAATAAACCTTCCCTTTGTTTGAAATGGGATTCAGGTCAAGGAAGGAGGAAGAACAGAACTGATGACTAAGCCAGTGGAACCCTTTTTTGACCAGTGAACCAAGTTATGCCTGTCATGGTATAATGGAAGGAATCCTTTAATGACTAGTGCCTAAATCCCACTTATTACCTATATCATTTTAGGCAAGTCATTTAACCTTCCTGGGTCTCAATTTTATCATCTGTTAAATTAAAACTTTGGACTGTATGGCCCTTAAGGTACCTTTTGATGCTTGGACTAAGATCCTATGATGATGAGGACTAGGAGTTTTGTAGAGAAGAGTAAATTCTTGCTTAGGCCCTTCTGTTTGATTTTCCACCTCTGGTGTCATGGACAGATAAGTGTCAATTAGTGAGTATGGATTGGACAAATCAAGATTTCATATATATTAAAGAAAGGGTTGGGGGTAGAAGGAGTACCAAGAAGAAGACTGAATGTTTAGAAGAAAAATAGTCTAATGAAAGAAAGGATATGTCCAAGAAAGCAGCAAGATTTCTTGGAATACCACAAATAGTATCAGTTTTAAATACTGTTTCCTCTTCAGACCATGTTGGCTTTCTATGATATATTTTCCTTTTATTTTAGTTCCCCACCAAGCATTACTCATAGCCTCCCTATGGGGAGTTACACATTTACTCCAAAGATCTGTACATACCCCACTGTGGTAAAAGTGTTAAACAAATGCCATGCTCTCTATAGTTAAAAAAAAGTCTGAGACCTTCTCCCCCTCAATTATATGAATAGAACACTTGTTTTCTAGAAGTGTGTGCTTGTGCATTTGTCACACCAGAATTTAACTATAAAGCTCCAACCACTGGTTAGCTCTTCCCATTTTTGAATTTTCTATATTTCAATTAGCTCTAGTCATGTGATCCTGTTATAACAGAGTTCATTCTCCAAGGAAGTTGATGTACATACTGGAATGTTAAATATGGTATTTTTTACTCAGCATGAAATCAATAAGCAAATAAACAATACATAACAAAAAGGAGACAATACATAATGATTATAATTAAAAATAAACATCTCCAAAGCAGTTGCAACTCTGCCATTCTATTAGACCCCAG
>NW_020947285.1:0-17714 GCF_900497805.2 Vombatus ursinus
CCTGAAATCCCCCTCTGATCAGCCACTCAATTCCCCCTCAATCTGTGCGCTCAGGAGGCAGCTGCGGCCCTGAGGCAAAGCTCAGGGAATGGGGTTGGAAGCCCACTGTGCTTTTCTTTCACCACTGCAGAAACAGACTTTTCCCACTGACCTTCTAAGTTGTCTTTGGTGTTCATGGGATGAGAAGCCTGGAAACTGCCACAGCTGCTCATGATTCAGTTCTCTGAGGCCTGCTCCAAGTTTGCTGCGGCCTGCTTGCCCATGCCGAACTTCACTCATCTTCCCGCCTGGAGCAATATACCTTTCTGATCAACCATCCAGGCTGTCTTTGGCTGGAAATTTGTTTCATTCTGTCTTTTTGTGGGTTCTACTGCTTTATAATTTGCTTAGAGCCATTTTTTATAGGCATTTGGAGGGATTTGGGGGAGAGCTCAAGCAAGTCATTGCTTTTACTCCACCATCTTGGCTCCGCCCCCTCTCTTACTTGATTTTAAAAATTCTTTTTGAGCTCTTCTATGGCCTGAGATCAATTCATATTTTTCCTTGAAGCTTTGGATATAGCAGTGTTGACTTTGTTGTCTTCTTCTGAGTTTATATTTTGATCTTCCCTGGCACCACAGCAACTTTTTATAATGAGGATCTTTTTCTGCTGTTTGCTCATTTTCTCAGCCTTTTTTTCTTCTTCTTTAAACTTTTAGCTGTATGCTAAAGTGGGGCTCTGCTTACAGAGTGTAGTGGACACTGTCCCAAGTTTAAAGTTTTTTGTGCAGTTGTTTTCAGAGATAATTCTGGGGACATATAAGCTTTCAGTTCTTCCAAGGTGGTATGATCTAGAGAGATGTGTGTTTACTGCTTTCTTGGACTGTGCTCTGGTCTGTGACCAAGCATGAGCACTCATTTCTGCCCTGGAACTGTTACCAGGATTCTAGCTCCTTTGTGGCCACAAGCTCTGGCGTGTTAGTCTCTTCCTCACCCTGGGACTGATAACCAGGACAACAACCCATATCCAAGTACAGACAATAAAACAGAGTCCTACCTCTGGTGCCATCAAAGGGACCCCTGTAATCTCCTTTTGACCAGTTGTCTGACTCCTTTACTATTTGTGGCCCGAGATCTCCAGAAATCACCACTTCCATCACTGATTGAGTCACTCCCCAAGGGCTACTGCTGGTTTTCTGGGGTGGGATCTGGGCTGGACTGTGTTTCACTTTCATGCCAGTGCAACAGACTCTTCCTGCCAACCTTCTAATTTGTCTTGTGCTGAAAAATTTTTCACCCTGTCCTTTTGTGGGTCCTTTTCATACTGTCCTTTTGCTCCAGAATTTGTTTTGAGGCATATTTAAAGTTGTTTAGAGTGGTTTTGGGGAGAGCACAGGTGAGTTTGTCTTTTCTTCAACATCTTTTCTCTTATTTTCCATTTTCCCTTTGTGTTTTCTTTCACAATATGACTAATATGGAAATATGTTTTGTATGCCTGTAAATGTATAACCTTTGTCAAATTCCTTGCCTTATCAATGATAAGGAGGGAAGAGAGGGTCAGAGATAATTTGGAACTCAAATTTGCAAAAACAAAAACAAAAACAAACAACTCTGAAGGTTAAAAATTGTTTTTAATTTTAATTCAGGAAAATAAAAATATTTTATTTAAAAATAAAAAAACCCAAATCATTGTCTAAAAATGAGGGCCTGAAAAATTTTTTTTATTATGTAATAAAATGATTGGTATACTTTGTAATCCTATGGATTTTATTTATGTATTTTAAAATATTATTCTAAGAAGGAGTACATAGGCTTCACCAGTCTGTCAAAGAGGTCCATAGCACAAGAAAAGCAAAACCTGTATAATGAAGATTTAGAGTTGCATTTATGATTCATTGTTTATTTAAATGTTTATTGAATTATATTTAGATAAAAAAGAAAGAATAATGGAAAAGAATAGCTCTGAAAGATGCCAGCCTCAAGCTAAAGTTCTATTCCATCTGAATTTTTGTTTGTTACTCCCATATTCCTTATCACTACCATTGCAAAGAGAAACAGATGATATTTAAAGCAACATTTTTAAAATATTAATAGGCAACTTCATTATTTAAAGTCTATCCATTCTGACTAAACAACCATTTTAAATAGTCTATCCATTCTGACTGAACTACCATTTATGAAATTGATCTATTCTTGAGTCACAAAATAGGCTCTTTAAGATAGTAACAAAGTAGGGGCAGCTAGGTGGTGCAGTGGATAGATCACCGGCCCTGAAGTCAGGAGGACCTGAGTTCAAATCTGGCCTCATACCAAACATTTGACATGTACTAGCTGTGTGACCTTGGGCAAGTCACTTAACCCCGATTGCCTTATCAAAAAAAAAAGATAGTAACAAAGTATCATATATTTTAATAAAAAGAACTAGTGTGTTTTGAGAAATTTACAACAAAAAAGTATATCAACAAAAGCAAACCAATCATCAAAATAAGATGTATCAACATACAGTAGCATATGGGGAAAATCACTGGCCTCTCTATGAAAAACAGGTAACTCTATGCCAACAAAGTAGTATAAGCTTATATTGGATTAGCAGGAACTCTGAGTGAAGAGTCTTAAGCTGAATCACCTACTAGCTATGTGACATCAAGCCGTATTAAAGGAGTATAGCACACATATACACATACACATATATGGACTAGTAAATGGTTACTCGCTTTATATGAAATTTACAAATGATTAAGATGAAACTTGATTTCATTTAAAAATAGCTTTTATTCCAAATTTTAAAAACATCCCCAAAATGCAAAGTACAACACAAAAAGATGACATGTGAACCCCCCCAAATCTATGAAAAATTTTAAAATAATTATTGGTATAATTTTAAAGTTAAAGTTAATTATATTATTAAGTAATATAATAAATGAATCATGTTACTTTCAAAGCTTTCCTAACTTAGTTTTCTTTGGAAATTGCTTCATTTCTTAGCAATTAAAAAAAATTTCCAATGATCAACTTTTTCTTCCTTTTTCCTTTTGTTTTTGGTAATAGCATCACTAACTCTCTTCTCCCCTCTCCAATATCAAAGTGACATTTTTAAAAAGCAAAAACCTCTCCACTTTATTTTAGTAAAACAAATCCATGCATTTGCCATGTCTTAAAATATATGACTCATTTGGCAATGTAAATATATTACTCCTCTACAAGGAGTTAGGTAGCATATTTTATATATAGTTCATCAGTTACTCATTTTTCAGAGTTGTTTTACTTTACTTTTATCATTATAATTACAAAATTGTTCTGATTATGCTCACTTCACTGTTCACACATCTTCTAATATTTCCTAAACCATTCTTTATTTTTTTTCACAAAGACAAGGTTTATTAGAACATCCATCATATTGGGCAGACTCTTAAGGAGTCTGAACATGGGTAAGCAGTGGCTAGATTTTAGTAATCTGAGCAGTGGCTAGATTATAAGAATCTAAGCATCTTAGTGGAGGTGAGATGGATCTTATATACAGAAAGACTATGGGAGGGATCTAGGGGTGGCCTCGTAGTTTATGAGGTAATAGAACTCCAGGGGTGGCCAAAGGAGAATGGAGCCTAGATGGGACCAAGGGTGGGAAGTGACCTGGGGCTACTGGGGCAAGGCAATGGAGGGGAGATTGGGTGTAGCCACAATGAAAGGTCAGTTGATGGGATTATAAATGCCAGAGATTTGGCCATGTGGGAAAGTCCAGGGTTTTTCCTTTCTGGGGCCCAGATCCCAACCCCATCATTCCCCCCCCTCAAACAAATGGGACCCAAATTCTTTTGGAGTAAGGGTGAAGGTCTCAGTTTCTGAAACTGTTTCCTGCTGCCAAGGGGCGTAGAGCTGTCCCTGCCTCAAGGTGGTCCCAAAGAGGAGGTTGACTGGAACTGAGCACAGACTGCATCCAGGGAATGATGTGGGGACATTGGCTGGTACTCGCTGTTTGCTACCAACTGTAGGTGAATGGCCCATAGTCTGGAAGACAAAAATCTGACAGAAAAAAACTGCAGGGTCCAGATATAAAGCAGGGACTAGATATAGGACCCAACTTTGAGAGGATAAAACATCCTTATCTCTGTTTGGATTCAGATAATTCAGTTTTCCAACCATGCAGTATCAAACCCACCTCATAGCCAGACTCAGGAATAGCCAGGTGGGTAACATTCCCTTTCAAAGGAGCATAATGGGGAAATTGAGCCAGGAGGATCCCATCTTAGACTGAGGTTAAAATTGCCCTCTCAGCTTTTCTCAATGCTGACTTCCCACCAGTATTACCTTCTCCGAGTAGCTTGTGGCATTTCTCTCAGATGGTGGATTATTGATTATCAATGGATTATGACCCATCAGACAACTCAAAATAACATCCTATGAGCTTTTACCTCAAACAGCAAGTTTTACTAATCACAGCTTAGGAAAAACTTTTCCAGGATTTACATCTCAAACTTAAATTTATCCTAATGTAAAAAGCCAATCATTAGAGATTTCTATATACTTGCAAGTTCTCAGCAAGTCATACATAACCAAAACAAACTTTTTGGCTAGTTTACACATTAAAATAATAACCAACAATAGCTAAATTATTTTATAGGTAACCAAATTATGAAAAGTTGCTTGACATAATTGATGCAGAAAGTTCACCAATTTGAAACTCGAAACAAACCCATTACCAATCAGGTGACTTCAGTTTTGTTAAATGTACTTCCAAATTACTTTATACAGAGAATCAACATCTCATCATTGACAATTAAAACTACAAATTTAAAAGAGCATGCTTACCCAAGTTCAGAGGCCAGCTTCTTTACCTTGAGCAGGATGTGCTGAACCTGGGTGAAACTTCCAGGTAAAGGTTGCCCCAGAGCCCAAGGCCATTGCCAGTGGGGCCCATGCTGTAGCTGCTGCCCCTCCCCCCTCCTTCCTGTCCCAGGTGGGGGAGGGCAAAATCAAAGGTGTTTCAAAACTCCCTAATGATCAATCACAAACCGCCAAAATCTGCCAAGATATTTCAGCTGTTCTAACTTTCCCTGTAATCTCCATGAAGGAGGATTCAGAGGTGCAGAGGGAAGGGAGTAAATAAGCTTCAGGGAACCAAAAAGCAACTGCAGTTTTTCCCCAATTCTCTAGCTCTGAGAGAATTAACAGATACTCTTCCAGCTAGGGTGTCCATCCTTGTCCTCTATGCTGTGGAATGTGTACCCAGGTCCATGGCCTTCAACCGACCCATTGGACCAAGAGCCTGAGAGCGTCAGGCTGAGTGCGAGACAGCTTAGTAACTGTATGCCCGAAAAGCACCTCCAAAGCTTGGTGCTTGGAGAGTGATCCTAACTGCAGAGCAAGAAAGGAAGGAGGGGAGGCTTACATACCTTCTAGTCTTGACTGGGGAAGAACTTGGGGTTAGGCAGTTTCCCCATATGGGCAATGAAAATGATGTGGTTTAGGGATTCAGGGGTCCTGGGACCCCAAAATCACAACACACAGATCCTGCCTGACAGAATTAGACCCAAGCCTTCTTTCAGCCAAAGACAAGGTTTATTAGAACATCCATCATATTGGGCAGACTCTTAAGGAGTCTGAACATGGGTAAGCAGTGGCTAGATTTTAAGAATCTAAGCCTATTTTTTATATTAAAGTTTTGTTTCATTACATTCAAAGGCCAAAATTTATTCACCCATTGGCTAAATGGATATTCCTTATATTTCCAGCTCTTTGCTATATCAAAAGAATATATATGTGTGTATGTTAGTTATAATATTAATTACATGTGTACATTTAGTGCTTTTTTCTTTGATCTATTTACTGTGTTAACCTTAGTAGGAGTGGCATGACTTCATCAAATAGTATGCACATTTTATTAAACTTTTAGGGACATGGTAAATTATAGAATCTCTGGATAAACTTGTGTGAGGTGAAACCTCAAAACTCTTTTAATTTACATTTATCTAATTATTAGGAATTTAAAATATATGTACATTTTAAATGCAGCCATTGATATCTTGGTTGTCTTACTGTGAGAAAAAAGCTAAGAACCCAAAGAGGATTTTAGAAAAATAAGAAAGATCTGTGGTAATTAAAAAATGGAAAAGGAACATATATGTGTGTGTACATATGCATACACATACATACACATATATATTTGTCAAATGCTTATTTTAATTTTATAAAATTTTTACAATGTAGTAGGACATAAAAATCTCACAAATGAATCTAAAAAAAGCAGATTTCTGGGTTACATGGTCAACAAAATGGCCTGATTTTCTCTGATACCCAGGATGTCTCAAAATTTTCTAAAGCAAAAATTATGTGTCAATGACAAAATAACTTTAGCTATCTTCATGACCTAGGACACTAGGAACCCAAATGAAGAGGGAAACAACTCTTGAATTAACAACCACCTTGAGATCACCCAGCATTCCCTACCATCTCTTTCTCATCACTCTATGCAGTAGGGCTTCTGTAGCTCACTTAACCTACCAGCTTGCAACAAAATCCCATACCAACTTATCACCTTCCTTATTGTAGTTCCTAGAGATACAAGCTCCAGTTAAGAAAGTTTGCTGAGGCAACAATAGCCAGTGCCTCTTCAATGGGCAGAAGAGAAGTGATATGAAATGATTCTTTGTAGGAGAGTACATGAGTAGAAATAAAGGGGCAGCAGTCACATCTGGCCTTGAAATACAGCTTAACTTCATACCTGAACTCCTCCTTCCCCTTCCAGATACTCAAAGATCCAAACTCCAAATTACAGAAATCAACCCTCAATGTAATAGCAACAGCATTCTAACACTTTCAACTGTCCAAGGATCTGAGAAACAGATGGGAAAAAATGAGTGGGGTAGTATCTATGTCTATGTGTGTCTTTGTGATGCTGTGAAGAGCTTTGCAATACTTTACTAGCCTGAGGGAAAGAGCTCAACATCATCTGCAGCCACTTCTTTCCCTCCAAAAAAATCACTTGGTGGAGATACTTAAACTTGTGATCTGTGAATTGCTTAATGTGGGTGGAGGCCTAGACATTTTCAGATCCAGTTTCCATGGGCACCACTATCAGAGGGCAGGGAGTCAGAAACTGAACAACAGGGGAAAATAGTGGTGGGGAGGGGATACTGAAATTACCAAAGATCTCAGGAGGAAAAAACACCCCTCAAAATCTTGAGCATAATCAAAAAAATATACAGGGAAAATAGTAATAGAAGGAAATATGGCCTCTAGATTTAATAAATAGGTTCTGGCCTGTATGAATGAATGCCACAAAACAGAGGAAAGTGACTCAACACTTGATGAGGTAGTACAGAATTTAAGAAGAATATAGAACCACAACATTCTTTTCTTGAATAGATTAAAAAAATAAGAACTATGAGGTCAAAATTGATAGCCTGTACAGAAGAAATAATGAGAAGAATAGAAAAAAACTGAATCTGTGGTGGCAAATCTCACCAAAGGAATGAAAGAAAACTGATTGGAAATGTAAATACACAAAAGTAAAGAACAATCTAGAAAAAGAAAAACAAAAAAAAATAACCTTAAAAGAAAATATGCTCTCAATTCAAGCAAAACATATTGATCATGAAGACAGTATGCTTAGAGACAACTGAAGTATTATAGGTGTCTCAGAAGAATTGATCAAGTTTAAAAACCTAAACAACATAATGCAAGATTTATATAAGAAAATTGCCCAGAATTTCTGAACACAGATAAGGAAATATGAATTGAAAGAATGCATAAATCACCTACACAACTCCAAGAAACATAGTAATTAAGTTTAACAAAACAATTCAGAAATGACAGCAACCAAGAAAAAAAAAGAATTTGATTACAAAGTGGATTTAAATTACATGTTTCTTCTTCACCCACCAGAAAACATAGGAGAGAATGCAGTAACATATCTCAAGAACAATAGAGATCAGGATGCAGCTCAACTCAAACATAAATTTTAAAAGATGTACATTCAATAATAAAGTGGTGTTCAAAACATTCTTAGGAAAAAAAAACCCAGACCTGAAAAGATTATTTTCTTCCCAAATATCCCAGACAACAGTCATGCAGGGTGGATGGATTAATGTAGCAGCCATGAATAATAACAGCAACAGTGACAGCAAATATGTATAAGACATGTTTGCTGTCACTGTTGCTGTTATTATTCATGGCTGCTACATTAATCTGTCTTATATATGTATATATACATATATGTAAAACATATATAATATATGTGTATAAATATACATATGCAAGGAGACTGGGTCGAAGGCAGAAGTCAGGTGAAAATAATGATGAAGAGACAGGCCTGAAGCATTATGGATAGGATCTTTGAACACTTCACCTACAGGTTAATCAATGGTTTTTGTGAGACTAAGTTACAAAGAGTTGATGTGTCCAATAAAAAGTTAATCTTGAGGAGAAGGTGATCCCTATGATCTCCCAGGAAGAGTGACCCTACAGTGAGTTGAAAGAGGGGAAGGAAGGATTGAAAAGGGTTGGAAAGAGGGTGCCCTTGTTTTGGTAGTTGGAATGGGTTTCAGTGATGTTTGAATGAGAAGAAATGTTTTGTGAATGAAGATGAGGAGCATGTGTTGGGTCCTGTCTGCAAGATTATGATGCTTAAAATGATCACTTTCCTGCCTAGATGCTAGAACTTCTTGGGAAACTGATGAATGGGGTAGTGGAAGGGAATAAATGCAAGGAGATTTTGAAGCAAATGGTGAAGGAAGGTGACCAGGAGAAAAGTATAAATCAGAGGTGAACTGCATGATCAGGGAAATAGGGGCATAGTTTTTCCATGGAATAGTATCCTGTTACCTAAAGGAATTTATATTTTTTGGGGCCAAACACAATGGAAAAGAGGAATCTGTGGGGCAAGCTCTGCAAAGCAGTGGCAGGAACTGCTTACAAGGGAGAGCCCAGAGTAGATATTTCAGAAGTTTGGACAAATAGAGAAAAATTCAAATACTATATGCACCACTGACTGACCACAATGTAATTAAAAATATGTTCAAAAGTAAAGTTGAAGGAAGAACTATAATTATTTAGAGGCATTCAATCTCAAGGAATTGGTATGTAAAAAAATATAGAAACAATAAAAAATTTGATCAACTTAAAGAAAAACTAAAACAACATATAAAAATTGTTTGGATACCACCAAAGCACTCCAGAGGGTTAAATTTATATTTCATAATGCTTTTATCAGCAACAAAACAGAGAGAGAGAGAGAGAGAGAGAGAGAGAGAGAGAGAGAGAGAGAGAGAGAAGGGACCAATGAATTGGACATCCAACTAAAAAATTACATTTGTCTATGTCTGAGAGAAATACACTGAGATTTCTATCTATTAGAACTTTTTAGTTTATTTATATCTGTAAATTAATTAATTTTCCCTATAAGTATTTTGATGTTATTCTCTTTAGTACATATGACAAGTATTGATATAAATTAAATGTTCCTGTAAGCATAATATACTTTCATGCTTCATTTCTTTTTACCAAAGTCTACTTTAGTTGTCTTGCCTAAAATCATGATTGCTGTTCCTAATTTTTTAGTCAGCTGAAATATTTAACTTATTTTTAAGTGTCTGTCTTATAGACAACATATTGAGATTCTGTTTTCTGTTCCATTTCACTACTTACCTCTTTTTTTCATGGGGGGGTGAGTTTATCACATTTAGTTTTATAGTTAAGAGAATTAATTGTGTAATTCCATCTATTCTATCTTTTTACACTTTTCGATTTCTTTGCTGAAGCCCCACTCCTTACAAAAATGAAGCGTGTTGAGATAAAGGGAGTGTGTAGTGACCTCTACTTGAGAAACTCTACTTTCTTTTTCACCATCTTCCAATATTTATCTCCTTGACCACTATCTGGTTACAAGTTTTTACTCTTTCTTTTTTATTCTGCATTCATTCTTCACCACTGAAAATGAAATTTATTTTGCTTAAAACTAAACTGTCCTTTAATCTATCCTTCCTCTTAATTCTGTTCCCCTCTCTCTGTCTCTGCCAAATTCCATTCCTTATCATGCTGAATTTAATGTATTTCTACACCAAATGTTTCTGTGTGTATATTCAACCCTCCTTTCTTTAATTCCTTCCATCTTTGTATAATTTTCTTTTAGCAATAATATTTGGCATATAATTGGCATATAATCTGGAAAATATTTAGTAATGCTGTATTTCTCTATTTGTTGTGACTTTTCCCTTTTCTTTTTCAATGCTGGCAATCTGGTTTTCCTCCATATTAAAAAAAAGTAGACTAAATAATGTTTTATCGCATTTATTGTTTTTTTTAAAAACAGTCTTATGAATTCAATTTTTATTTGATTTTCTTCTCTTTAACTTTTACAATTCCTTCTTTTTCCTATTTTTTGCATTTATCTTTTTTTCTTATAATAGTAAAAATAAGACACCTTCCACGTATTCTGTATTATTTACTGACTCTATGATACTTGAATACATTAAGATTCTTAGGGAAGGTGTGTTTTTCCTCCATCATTAAAATATAAACACATCATCATCATATAGTACCTCCAAACTACTCAACTGTATTTACCTTTCTATGCTTCTATTTATTTAGGTTTCAATTTTAAATTTTCTTCTTAGCTCTAGCCACTTCATCAGGAATATATTTACAAGACCCTTATTTTATTAATGTTCCTTTTCTACTCTGTGAGAATATAATAAGCTTGGTCAGATAAGCTATTCGAACCATTTGGGTAGTATAGTGGAGCCAGAAGGATCTGAGTTCCAATTTAGTATTGGACACTTTACTAGCTGTGTGATCCTGGGCAAGTCACTTAAACTTTGCCTAAATTTCCTCAACTATAAAACAGGGATGATAATAGTACTTGCCTCCATAGGCTTGTTGTGAGGATCAAATTAGAAAACACTTGTAAAGTACTTGGCACATAGATATTTAATAAATACTTCCCCTCAACCCCTGCCCTTTCTTGGTTCTAAGCCTATCTATTTTTTCCCTTGGAATATTGTATTCTGTGTTATCTTTTCCTTTATAGTGGAAGCTGTCAAGTCTTGTGTGATCCTGAATCTGGTTCTTTTGTATTTCAACTCTTTCTTTTTATCTCCCTGTTTTGTTTTTTTTTCTTATACCTGAAAGTTCAGTATTGTATTTATACCATTCCTAGAGGTTGAGTTTTTTGTTTACTTGTTGGATGGGGATGTGTCCCCCTTACAAGAGGCAGCCAATGGATACTTTTTATTTTATTTTATTTTATTTTATTTTCACTTTGCACTCTAGTTCCAATTAATCTTGGCAGTATTATTATGATTCCTTGAAATATATTATCTAGATTTTTTCCTTTTTGTTCTTTTTGTCAAAATAGGAAGGTATGTGTTATTTCTTTTAAATTATCCCTTCTCAAAATGTTTTCCAGGAGAGTAGTTTTTGATAGGAGGTAGCTTGAATTTTCTGATTTTTTTTCAGTTTTGTTCTAGCATTTCTTGTCTCATAGGGCTAATCTTTCCCCAATGATTTTTCTCATTTTCTTTTACTTTTTTTTAGAGCTTTTATTTCATCATTATAATAACTAATAATAATATGGTGCTTACTACATGCCAGGCACTGTCCTAAGTACTTTACAATTGTCATCTCATTTTGATCTTTAAAATAACCCTGTGAGGTAGGTGCTATTGGTATCCCAATTTTACAGATGAGGAAAGTGAGACAGAGTTTAAGTGACTTGCCTAAGGTGTAGTCTGAAGCTAGATTTGATCTCAGATTTTCTTGACTCTAGGTCCAGTGCTCTATCCATTGTACCATCTCCAAGATTTTAAAATTTTACTTTATTTCTTCAAATAATTCCATAGTCCTTTCTCATTATTTGTAATTTTCTTTAAGTTTTTTTTTTTTTTTGTAGATAATATGGCGAAGCATGTCTTCTTCTGGGTATAAACCAAGAAGTTGAACTTTGTTGGCTTCATAACATTACTGATTCAAGCTCCTGTCTCTATCCCTGGTAGAAGAAAACAAAGGAGACAAGTTCATTTTTTTCATCCTATATTTGCGTGATGAGATAGTCAAAATAATACAGACACTAGGAAAGGGGATTAGACATAAAGCCATCCAGAAAGAGTAACTTACAGAAGTTTTTCAGCTCAGAAATCAAGAATAAAACAAGGAAGGCTAGAGCCTGAAGTCATGTACCAGGGACAGAAAGACAGGAGCTTGAATCAATGTTCAGTGACTGGCCAGCATACCAGAGCAGTCTAAAACTGCATTGGCAAGGGTGTTTGTATTGAAGCAGTCTGTGTGGTGTATATATATATGTATGTGTATATATGTATATATATATATATATATATATATATATATACACATACACATACACACATATGTGTGTGTTTGTACGTATATGTATGTATGTATATATATGTATATGTGTGTATGTGTATATATATATATATATAAAACATATATTGTGTGTGAATATGTATTATAGTCTATTCCAAGGCATTCAATACTTGTAAAGTGTCTAGATTTAACAGGCATTGAATAAATTCTTATTCTTCCCCATCCTCCTCCCTACTTCTTGGTTGTAAGCTTTCTTATTTTTAGGTATGGCCTACACCAAGGTGATCTGATACAGGGCCCATCTTATTGTTGCTCTGCTTGTCTGAGACTCAGTTTGGTGTCATAGTGACACAGCTATAGGCTCCAAGAGTTTCTGAATGGACACTGGGTGAAGCTCATCTCTATCTCTAATATAAGACTTTAGGCTCTAGGCTTCCTTGTCTTGTTCTTTGAAAGCTGAAAAACTTCTGTGAGCTGCATTCCCTTAGCTGAACTTTTCTGTCCAATCCCCTTCACTGGTGCCTGTAGTCTTTTGACTATCTCTTTGTACACATATAGGATAAAAAAATGAACTTACTTGTATTCTTTGTTTTTTTGATTATTTCTCTCTGTCATGCTTTTTTTCCTTGTTGAATTAATTGTGAGAGCTGAGTTCTGAATATACTCACTCTGTCACATTGCAAAGAGTCAAACTCATTTAAAATTGAAACTCAAGATTGCTCTGCTAGATGCTAAGGATTCAGTCTAAATTAATATGAATTGTCACAGAATGATGAGAATGATAGAAGAGACCAACTAAATAATTTAAATAAAGCCCCTCATTTTTACAAATAAGGAAAGGGTCAGAGAGGGTCAAAGAAATTCAAGTAGATTATGCAGCTAATTTGCAGAAGAAGTCAAGATTAGGACCAAAACAAAAAATATGAATAAGCAGGTTTCAGATGAAGAAATCAAAGCTATCTATAGTTATGTGAAAAAAATGCTCTAAATTACTATTGATTAATGAAAAGTAATCAAAACAATTCTGAGGTACCATCTCACACCTATCAGATTGGCTAATATGACAGAAAAGGAAAATGACCAATTCTTTTTTTTGTTTGTTTGTTTTTAAGCTGGAATGAACAAAGCACTTGTTGTGCCTTTACTTTCTTTACATCCCTTACATTTTTTGTGGGCTGCCTGAAATCCTTTTGCACCTATGTTGTGCAGGCTTGAATTAAAGTTACCTTGCCTGATGGCCTGGGCTCAAGCAAGCAAGAAGTAGGGGTTAGCAAAATAGTGAAGATAACACCAAAGCCTTTGTTGTTGCCCTCTGCAGTTCAAAGAGTGACCTTGTCAAAGTCCATTCTGTACTGTCTCTCCAGCAGGGCTGGTTTTCATGGAGATACTTCTTGGGGTCATAGATCATAGGAATTTTAAATCATAAACACCTTGACTGCCCCTATCAGGGCCTGCCATTGGGAAACCTTCCCCCATCTTCTGGTATGTTTATCTCTTTGTTGGTTTCAAAAGTGATACCAGTCCAATCCTTGATTTTCCTGGTCTTAGATGCCCAATTTTCCATTGAGTTCTGGTCTGTCACAAATGGCACTCTTTCAGTTCGGTAACTTCATTTTTTTTTAACCTATTCAGGTTTATACTCAACTTTGCTGGGCAAAGCCCTACTGTTTTTTAACATACGTAAAAGCTGCTAAGTGTTGGCATTATCCTTATTAAATACTGTAGAACTACAATTTTTTTTCATATCCATTCAAGGAAGCTTGAAACTTGGCTAAGCATTTTCATCCTGGGATCTCTTCTTAGGTTTCTTCTGATTCTTACATTTCAGAGTCAAATTTTCTGTTTAGGTCTGGTCTTTTCCTCAAGAAAGTCTGAAAATCCTCTAACTCTTTAAAGGACATACATGCATTTTTGCTGTATCAGGTGGGGCCTGGGAGGGAACCATTCCTTCCTGATCTAGGATTCTGTTTGCATCCTCCATGTTTTTAGGGACACATTCCCAAACCAAGTTCCTTGAGAATAGCACCAGATGCTTTCATACCAAATGCTTTCTTCAACAGGTCTTCAATAGTAGAACAGATCCTAGGGCTGGGCTCCTGCTTGCTGCTTCCGCTGCTCAGCTTCTGCTCCTTGACTCTTGTACTGCTCTGAAGTCCACAACTTAAAACAGCATCAGGGCAAATCAGCTTGCAGTCTTCTTTTCTTCTTCATTCCCCTACTCTTCTTCTTAAGGGCCAAAACTTAATAGAATTCTGCCCCTTTCTGCACCGCTATTTATACTGCTCTTGACTCTGGCAGCAATGCAGGCAATGCACATGCCTTGGCCACAGGTGTACTTCTACCCTTTTGCCTTTGTGCTGCATGTGGGGTTTGTAGCTAGTGCCCTGGTCCTTCGCAGGTGTTTCTGCCTGCCTGTGTAGGTAGTTCAGCTCTTTGAATCCTGGGGGAATACCCCAGTCCTGGTTATTTTTGGATGGGCAAACATACAGGCTGGGAGTGGGGATGGCTCTGGTCCTAATTAAAAAAGAATTCTTAGAGGCAGCTAGGTGGTCCAGTGGATAGTGCTCAGGCCTTGGAGTCAGGATCAAATCCAGTCTCAGACCAGATACTTGACACTAGCTATGTGACCCTGAGCAAGCCACTTAACCCCGATTGCCTCACCAAAAAGGAAAAAGAAGTTCTTAACTTGTAATCTGAGTTACTTTAATATATATGGATATATGCACATTGCTATCTGTATTTCACTATAATTCACTATAATTAAAATCGTATGTATTTTATTCTATGCATTTCAAATATTCAGATAAGGTATCTCAATACAAAAAAAATTTAGGAACTTGGGGTATGTGGTGGTGTTGAGGTTTAAGGATGCTAGACCCCAAAATCATGAGAGGCAGATCCTGCCCAAATTAACTCAACCCAAGCCTTCTTTCAGGCAAATACAAGATATATTAAAGATCCACCATATTGGCCAGACTCTTACGGAATCTAAGCATTTGTATCACTAATACAAGTGGGCCAGATTTTAAGAATCTGAGTCAAAAACGACCACTTCTTGAGGTGATATGATAAAATTGGGACATTAATGCACTGTTGGTGGAGTTATGAACTGATCCAACCACTCTGGAGCACAATTTGGAACTGTACCCAAAGGGCTATAAAAGTGTATATACCCTTTGATCCAACAGTACCACTACTAGGTCTATATCCCAAAGAGATAAAAAAGGGAAAGGACCTAATAGCAGCTCTTTTTGTGGTGGCTAAGAATTGGAAATTGAGGTGATGCCCATCAATTGGGGAATGGCTGAACAATTTGTAGCATATGAATGTAATGGAATACTATTATGCTATAAGAAATGCTATAAGAAAATATCAGAAAAGCCTGGGAAGACTTATATGAACTGGTGCAAAGTGAAGTGAGCAGAACCAGTAGAACATTGTACACAGTGAAAGCAACATTGTGTAATGATCAACTATGGTTGATTTAGTTCTTCTCAGCAATATAATGATCCAAGACAATTCTGAAGGACTCATGATAGAAAATTCTATCCATATCCAGAGAAAGAACTGAAGGAATCTGAATGCAGAACAAAGCATACTATTTTCATTTTATTTTTTTGCATAGTTGTTTCCTTTCATTGTTTCTTCTTTCACAATTTGACTAATATGAAATATGTTTTACATCATTGCACATATATAACCTACATTAAACTGCTTACCATCTAAGTGAGGAAAGCAGGAAAGGAGGGAGGGTAAAGATTTGAAACTCAAAATATTATAAAAAAAATATAAAAATTATCTTTGGATGTAATTGTAAAAAATAAAATAATATTATTACTAAAATACATAACAAAAAGGAGACAATACATAATAATTATAATTTTAAAAAACATCTCCAAAGCAGTTGCAACTCTGCCATTCTATTAGACCCCAGCAGATCCCCTACCCAGAAGATTGACATGAACCTAGGAATTCAAGGCAACTTACATTTTGAGTCAACTCTCAAAAAAGATTAGGACCAAAATAATTTATCTCAGTTTTCTCATCTGTTATAGGAGGAGGTTGAATGAAATGCTGTCCCAGTCTGTTGCAACAGTTCTTTTTTTCAACCTAAAAATTTTTTTATACAAAAACAAAACAATTGTTCCAAAAGCTCCAGGTTTTTATGAGGGAAAATTTGTGGTACAAAAAAATACCCAGGAACACGTAAGGAGAAGGTGAAGGGAAGTGAGAATAATTTACTGTTATCAGAGAAATGAGGGTACAACCGAATCCCCAAAAGGGCAATATAGTTCCCCAGTTCACTCAGTCAATAAACCTTCCCTTTGTTTGAAATGGGATTCAGGTCAAGGAAGGAGGAAGAACAGAACTGATGACTAAGCCAGTGGAACCCTTTTTTGACCAGTGAACCAAGTTATGCCTGTCATGGTATAATGGAAGGAATCCTTTAATGACTAGTGCCTAAATCCCACTTATTACCTATATCATTTTAGGCAAGTCATTTAACCTTCCTGGGTCTCAATTTTATCATCTGTTAAATTAAAACTTTGGACTGTATGGCCCTTAAGGTACCTTTTGATGCTTGGACTAAGATCCTATGATGATGAGGACTAGGAGTTTTGTAGAGAAGAGTAAATTCTTGCTTAGGCCCTTCTGTTTGATTTTCCACCTCTGGTGTCATGGACAGATAAGTGTCAATTAGTGAGTATGGATTGGACAAATCAAGATTTCATATATATTAAAGAAAGGGTTGGGGGTAGAAGGAGTACCAAGAAGAAGACTGAATGTTTAGAAGAAAAATAGTCTAATGAAAGAAAGGATATGTCCAAGAAAGCAGCAAGATTTCTTGGAATACCACAAATAGTATCAGTTTTAAATACTGTTTCCTCTTCAGACCATGTTGGCTTTCTATGATATATTTTCCTTTTATTTTAGTTCCCCACCAAGCATTACTCATAGCCTCCCTATGGGGAGTTACACATTTACTCCAAAGATCTGTACATACCCCACTGTGGTAAAAGTGTTAAACAAATGCCATGCTCTCTATAGTTAAAAAAAAGTCTGAGACCTTCTCCCCCTCAATTATATGAATAGAACACTTGTTTTCTAGAAGTGTGTGCTTGTGCATTTGTCACACCAGAATTTAACTATAAAGCTCCAACCACTGGTTAGCTCTTCCCATTTTTGAATTTTCTATATTTCAATTAGCTCTAGTCATGTGATCCTGTTATAACAGAGTTCATTCTCCAAGGAAGTTGATGTACATACTGGAATGTTAAATATGGTATTTTTTACTCAGCATGAAATCAATAAGCAAATAAACAATACATAACAAAAAGGAGACAATACATAATGATTATAATTAAAAATAAACATCTCCAAAGCAGTTGCAACTCTGCCATTCTATTAGACCCCAG
>NW_020947286.1:0-1458 GCF_900497805.2 Vombatus ursinus
ATGAACCTAGGAATTCAAGGCAACTTACATTTTGAGTCAACTCTCAAAAAAGATTAGGACCAAAATAATTTATCTCAGTTTTCTCATCTGTTATAGGAGGAGGTTGAATGAAATGCTGTCCCAGTCTGTTGCAACAGTTCTTTTTTTCAACCTAAAAATTTTTTTATACAAAAACAAAACAATTGTTCCAAAAGCTCCAGGTTTTTATGAGGGAAAATTTGTGGTACAAAAAAATACCCAGGAACACGTAAGGAGAAGGTGAAGGGAAGTGAGAATAATTTACTGTTATCAGAGAAATGAGGGTACAACCGAATCCCCAAAAGGGCAATATAGTTCCCCAGTTCACTCAGTCAATAAACCTTCCCTTTGTTTGAAATGGGATTCAGGTCAAGGAAGGAGGAAGAACAGAACTGATGACTAAGCCAGTGGAACCCTTTTTTGACCAGTGAACCAAGTTATGCCTGTCATGGTATAATGGAAGGAATCCTTTAATGACTAGTGCCTAAATCCCACTTATTACCTATATCATTTTAGGCAAGTCATTTAACCTTCCTGGGTCTCAATTTTATCATCTGTTAAATTAAAACTTTGGACTGTATGGCCCTTAAGGTACCTTTTGATGCTTGGACTAAGATCCTATGATGATGAGGACTAGGAGTTTTGTAGAGAAGAGTAAATTCTTGCTTAGGCCCTTCTGTTTGATTTTCCACCTCTGGTGTCATGGACAGATAAGTGTCAATTAGTGAGTATGGATTGGACAAATCAAGATTTCATATATATTAAAGAAAGGGTTGGGGGTAGAAGGAGTACCAAGAAGAAGACTGAATGTTTAGAAGAAAAATAGTCTAATGAAAGAAAGGATATGTCCAAGAAAGCAGCAAGATTTCTTGGAATACCACAAATAGTATCAGTTTTAAATACTGTTTCCTCTTCAGACCATGTTGGCTTTCTATGATATATTTTCCTTTTATTTTAGTTCCCCACCAAGCATTACTCATAGCCTCCCTATGGGGAGTTACACATTTACTCCAAAGATCTGTACATACCCCACTGTGGTAAAAGTGTTAAACAAATGCCATGCTCTCTATAGTTAAAAAAAAGTCTGAGACCTTCTCCCCCTCAATTATATGAATAGAACACTTGTTTTCTAGAAGTGTGTGCTTGTGCATTTGTCACACCAGAATTTAACTATAAAGCTCCAACCACTGGTTAGCTCTTCCCATTTTTGAATTTTCTATATTTCAATTAGCTCTAGTCATGTGATCCTGTTATAACAGAGTTCATTCTCCAAGGAAGTTGATGTACATACTGGAATGTTAAATATGGTATTTTTTACTCAGCATGAAATCAATAAGCAAATAAACAATACATAACAAAAAGGAGACAATACATAATGATTATAATTAAAAATAAACATCTCCAAAGCAGTTGCAACTCTGCCATTCTATTAGACCCCAG
>NW_020947287.1:0-1458 GCF_900497805.2 Vombatus ursinus
ATGAACCTAGGAATTCAAGGCAACTTACATTTTGAGTCAACTCTCAAAAAAGATTAGGACCAAAATAATTTATCTCAGTTTTCTCATCTGTTATAGGAGGAGGTTGAATGAAATGCTGTCCCAGTCTGTTGCAACAGTTCTTTTTTTCAACCTAAAAATTTTTTTATACAAAAACAAAACAATTGTTCCAAAAGCTCCAGGTTTTTATGAGGGAAAATTTGTGGTACAAAAAAATACCCAGGAACACGTAAGGAGAAGGTGAAGGGAAGTGAGAATAATTTACTGTTATCAGAGAAATGAGGGTACAACCGAATCCCCAAAAGGGCAATATAGTTCCCCAGTTCACTCAGTCAATAAACCTTCCCTTTGTTTGAAATGGGATTCAGGTCAAGGAAGGAGGAAGAACAGAACTGATGACTAAGCCAGTGGAACCCTTTTTTGACCAGTGAACCAAGTTATGCCTGTCATGGTATAATGGAAGGAATCCTTTAATGACTAGTGCCTAAATCCCACTTATTACCTATATCATTTTAGGCAAGTCATTTAACCTTCCTGGGTCTCAATTTTATCATCTGTTAAATTAAAACTTTGGACTGTATGGCCCTTAAGGTACCTTTTGATGCTTGGACTAAGATCCTATGATGATGAGGACTAGGAGTTTTGTAGAGAAGAGTAAATTCTTGCTTAGGCCCTTCTGTTTGATTTTCCACCTCTGGTGTCATGGACAGATAAGTGTCAATTAGTGAGTATGGATTGGACAAATCAAGATTTCATATATATTAAAGAAAGGGTTGGGGGTAGAAGGAGTACCAAGAAGAAGACTGAATGTTTAGAAGAAAAATAGTCTAATGAAAGAAAGGATATGTCCAAGAAAGCAGCAAGATTTCTTGGAATACCACAAATAGTATCAGTTTTAAATACTGTTTCCTCTTCAGACCATGTTGGCTTTCTATGATATATTTTCCTTTTATTTTAGTTCCCCACCAAGCATTACTCATAGCCTCCCTATGGGGAGTTACACATTTACTCCAAAGATCTGTACATACCCCACTGTGGTAAAAGTGTTAAACAAATGCCATGCTCTCTATAGTTAAAAAAAAGTCTGAGACCTTCTCCCCCTCAATTATATGAATAGAACACTTGTTTTCTAGAAGTGTGTGCTTGTGCATTTGTCACACCAGAATTTAACTATAAAGCTCCAACCACTGGTTAGCTCTTCCCATTTTTGAATTTTCTATATTTCAATTAGCTCTAGTCATGTGATCCTGTTATAACAGAGTTCATTCTCCAAGGAAGTTGATGTACATACTGGAATGTTAAATATGGTATTTTTTACTCAGCATGAAATCAATAAGCAAATAAACAATACATAACAAAAAGGAGACAATACATAATGATTATAATTAAAAATAAACATCTCCAAAGCAGTTGCAACTCTGCCATTCTATTAGACCCCAG
>NW_020947288.1:0-17067 GCF_900497805.2 Vombatus ursinus
ATGAACCTAGGAATTCAAGGCAACTTACATTTTGAGTCAACTCTCAAGCAGAGAAAAGAGTGCAACAGCACAATTCTCATGGGATGTTTAACTCACACTTTTTCTTCTTGTCTCCATTTCTTATCACTGCACTTACTGATACTTCAAGCTCCTGTGGGGGTTTGGTAGGAAGAGGGATATGATATTTCAAATTGTTAAAAATTGTTCTTTATTTATCTTTGCTTCTCACTTGCCTGTGTATCCCATACAATCTATTTCATATCCTTTGTATGATACAGAACTCCCAACTAATGCTTTCTTCATCCAAAAATGAAATAAAACAAAGCAAAATTAAATCTTTGTTATGTCAGTGCCCACCACAGTCATGATGATCTTGATTTATCATTATGAACTCAATTCACCATTAATATTTAAATTTTTAGTTTTCAAGTTCCCTGTTTGCTGTGCAAATATTAATTTTGAAACATATTATCTATCCATCCCAGAATATACAGGAAACTTGTAAATGGACGAGTCACTTAAGAATAGATCAAGCCATGATCCCTCTGAAAAAGAAGACCGAGCTATTAAAAAAGCTCGAACCTTTAACACTCATAAACCCATTTAATCATGTCGCTGGCTTTGATATTAAAAAATACCTTAGTAACCAGTTACTGACTAATGAATACTACAGCAATAACAGTTTAATTGGAAAAATTCTGACAACTGGTTGCTTTGATGAGAGCGGTTACCAAGGAACCTTAGTCTCATGCTGAGAACATCTCCAGCATGCTGATTTATAGCATCAGTGTAGAATTATTTAATGTCATCACCTCTCATTTTAAAGTAATAATAAGCAGAAATGCTATGCTGTATTTTTCTGTATGAATTGTTCAAGCTCTGTATGGTAAGTACCCAATCAGTAGGAGATAATAACTGACATCCCCCTGGGAATTTTAACAGATGTTGAACTGTTGTGTGTGTGTGTGTGTGTGTGTGTGTGTATTTGTTGTGTGCATCAGCAAGATTTGTATGTCATAATAACTATAAAAGTGAATGGTTTGGGGATGAATTTTTCTCTTAAAACAACAGCCTAAATTTGTCCTATTCTGCTCAGCAAATATAATAATGATTGTTAAGAAAAAGGAAGTACATTATTCTGAACTATTAATCCCACATGATCATTTCACATTTCATATTACACAGTAAATTTGAGAAGTGAACAGACTTAATCTATACCGATACAGGCGATTTTCACCCAAAAGATTCACTTGTTCTTTTGAAGTACAATTTTTTTTACGAATGTGAGAATTTTCAAATTTTTAGGAAATACAATCAAGAAATGATGGTGTTAAGTACCTTTTCTTCAGTAGAGGTTTGGCTAGAGAGAAACTGATTAGAACCTGAAGCATATAATAAATGGCTTCTGCATTGATTGATGATGGCCTGTTTTTTTAAGAGATTAATTACTTAATTTATTTTTAGTTTTCAATATTCACTTTTATAAGATTCTGAGTTCTAAATTTTTCCTCCTCTCTATCCTCTTCCCTCCCCAAGATGGCATGCAAACTAATATAGTCTATACATGTATAGTCATATTAAACATATTTACACATTAGTCATGTTGTGAAAGAAGAATCAGAACAGAAGGGAAAAACCATGAGAAAGAAAAAACAAATAAAAAAAGAAAAAATAGTATGCATTGATCTGCATTCAGGCTCTATAGTTCTTTCTCTGGATGTGGATAGTATTTTCCATCCTGAGTCTTTTGGAATTATCTTAGATCATTGCATTGCTGAAAAGAGCTAAGTCTATCAAAATTGGCATTGCACAATGTTACTGTTACTGTGTACAGTGTCCTTTTGGTTCTGCTCATTTCACTCAGCATCAGTTCATGTAGGTTTTTCCAGGTTTTTCTGAAATCTGCCTGCTCATCATTTCTTATGGAACAATAGTATTCCATTACATTCATATACCAGAACTTGTTCAGTCATTCCCCAATCGATGTGTGTCTCCTCAATTTCCAATTCTTGGTCACTGCAAAAAGAGCTGCTATAAATATTTTTTGTACATGTGGGTCCTTTTCTCTTTTTCATGATCTCTTTGGGATATAAATCTAGTAGTAGTACCTTAGTTGGATAAAGGTGTATGCACAGCTTTATAGACCTTTGGGCATAGTTCCAAATTGCTCTCTAGAATGGGTTGATGGTCTATTAAGAACATTATGGAAGTGTACAGCCCATCTCTCCAGGATCATGTCATTGTTACTGACCAGTGTGACTCCATCAGCATTGACTATTTGAAATGCAACTGAGATCTTTGGCCCATAAATAGTCTTCAAGGTATCATAGAAATGCTTGGTATTACTGTTATTACTGTAGAATCTCATCTACCTTCTTGCTCAGCCAAGAATCTTGCATTTCTCTGAAGCTTCACTTTCACTTTGCTTTTAATGGAGTTAAATGCTGCCTTCTTGGAGATAGACAAGCTATCTTGCTGGAGTTCTCATATTTTTTTTAGCAGCTTCTGAATTTCCCTATCATTTTTGCAAAACCAATTCTGGTGTTTGTGAGTGTTCTGGCCCAGAAGAGAAAGTGCAGTAACAAGTCTCTAAAAGCTGTCCACTGCTCTTCTACTCTACTGTTGACTATGTGCTGACCCAAGTTTCTCTCCAAGTCAGCAACAGACTGTTCACACATGGAAAAATATCTAGCCTATTGATTTTGAGTCTCCTGACAGTCATCTTTCCTTGGGACTGCCATTTTGGCTAAATGTCAGTGCTTAGATAAGTCCAGCACTTTGTGCCACACACATTATCACTCTCACATCCTGTCTCTTCTGACAATGACATATTCTACTAAATGCCAGTGCTTGCTATGAGGTGCATCCATGATGTTTTATTGAGATTAGAGAGGTGGAAGACAGTGTTGGTGATGAGAAGATCATGAGATGCACAAGTCTGTTGCTGTTGCTGTTTCTGACTCCATTCCTTCCAAGGAGTCCCTGCCATATCTGATTGTGTGAGCCTACTATTGCATTAAAGTCACCCAGAAATATAAGCTTGTCCTCTTTTAGTGCATTGATGTTGAGGGTCCCCAGATATTCATAGAATCTTTCTTTGACCTCATTAGTGTTCATCATGATGGGAACATACACACTGATGATGTTGGCATGGCACTTTCCTACAAGTGGCAGTTGCATTGACATAAGTCATTATTCGCTCCTTTTTGGAAGCATACAATCTTGCTGACTATATTAGATCTGATTGAGAAACTTATGCCTGCTTCATGGCACTCTTCATCATGGTAGCCATGGCAGAAAAACATGTATCCATCTACAGAGAAAGAATTGTTGGAGTGTGAATGCAGATTGAGGCATTCTTTTTTCCACTTTATTTTTGTTTTGCTTTATTTTTTTGTTTGGTCTGTGTTTTCTTTCACAACATAACTAATATCAATATGTTTTGCACAACTACACATGTATAACCTATATAAAATTGCTTGCTTTCTCAATGAAAGGGGAGGAGAGGGACAGAAGAAGAGAATTTGGAACCCACAATTAAAAAAACCCTATTGTTCAAAATTGTTTTCATTGTACTTGGAGAAAAATGAAATTTTAAATAAATAGAAAAATAAAATGAGATATTATACATTATCTAGACTTTAATGCAAAAAAAATTGTATCAGATCATTTTGTTGCTGAGAATAGCTGTTAACAGATGATCATTATAAAATATTGCTATTACTGTGTACAATATTTTCCTGGTTCTGCTCACTTCACTTTCCATCAGTTCATATAAGTCTTTCCAAGTTTTTCTGAAAGTATCCTGCTTGTCAGTTCTTATAGCACAATAGTATTTCATTACATTTATGTAACATAACTCGTTCAGGCATCCTTAATTGATGGGCATCCCTTCAATTTCCAATTCTTTGCCATAGCAAAAAGAGCTGCTATAAATATTTTTATACATATAGGTCCTTTTCCTTTTTTTATCTCTTTGGGATATAGACCTAGTAAATGGTATTGTTGGGTCAAAGACTATGCATAATTTTATAACCCTTTGGGAGTAGAATAGTTACAATCTCTAGAATGATTGAATCAGTTAAAAACTACAACAACAGTTCATTAGTGTCCCAGTTTTTCCAAACCCCTCAAATGTTTGCCATTTTCCTTTTCTTGTCATATTAGCCAATATGATTGATGTGAGGTGGTACCTGAGATTTGTTTTATTTGCATTTCTCTAATCAATAGTGATTTAGAGAATTTTTTCATTTGAAAACTGCCTTTTCATGTCCTTTGACAATTTATCAATTGGGGAATAACTTGTATTTTTATAAAAATGATTCACTTCTTCATATACTTAAAAATGAGGCCTTTATCAAACAATCTTGCTATAAATTTTTCATAGTTATGATTACTAAATCTATTTCCCTCTATCCTACTCCCCTCCCCATTTAATCCTACTCTCTCTCTCCTTTCGAGTTGTCCCTCCTCAAAAGCATTTTGCTACTGACTGCTGTCTCCCTCAAAGTGATTTCCCTTTTATCAGAATCCCCCTCTGTTACCTCCTTCCCTTCTTCCTTCCCTTTAGAGTAAGATAGATTTTTTTCCACCCAGTGTGTATATTGTTCCCTCTTTGACCCAATTCTGATAAGAATAAAAATTCAAATGCTATAATCATATAAGAATGTTCTAAATTTCTATTGATAAGAAAAATGCAAATTAAAACAACCCTGAGGTACCACCTCACATTTATTGGATTGCTCATATGACAGAAAAGGAAAATGAAAAATGTTGGAGAGGATGTAGGAAAACTGGGGCACTGAAGTTGTGAATTGATCCAACTATTCTAGAAAGTAATTTGGAACTATGCCCATGTATACCCTTTGACATAGCAATACCACTACTACACCTGTATCCTAAGGAGATAAAATAAAAGGGGAAAGGACCATTTGTACAAAACTATTTATAGCAACTCTTTCTGTGATGTCTAAGAATTAGAAATTGATGGCTGAAGAATTTGTAGTATATGATAATAATGGAATACTATTGTGCTATAAAAATGATCAGCAGTGATTTCAGAAAAACATGGAAATACTTACATGAACCAATGCAAAGTGAAAAGTGAAGTGAAAAGAGCAGAAGCAGGAGAACATTGTAAATAGCCACAGTAGCACTGTACAAGTATGAATGACTCAGGTCTTCTAAGCAATACAATTATCCAAGATAATCCTAAAGGACTCATGATGAAAAATGCTATCCACTTCCAGAGAAAAAAAACTGATATTGTCTGAATACAGACTGAAGTATACCACTTTTCACTTTTCTTTGGCTCAATTCCTCCCCCCAATGACTAATATGGAAATAGGTTTTACATGATTGCACATCTAACCTATATCATATTGCTTACAATCTCAGGGAAGGACCAGGTGAGAGAGGAACGTACTCAAAATTTTAAAAAATGAAGGGGAAAAATTATTATAACATGTATGCCAAAAAATTATTTAAAAAAGAAATATTTGAAGAATAGCAGAAACTCTTTGAGATACCAAATATCTGTAACATTCCTGTGCTGTAGCTGGGCTCTGGCCAATCCCTCAGGCCATTACAAAGTAAATTCACTTGTGAAATAGGTTAATAAATGTTTCTCTAGTTTAACAAAGGTTAATTTTGAAAAGGAGATAGATGACTTCCAAAGTCATCCTGCTTACTGATATTTGTGACCCTCTACAGTGAGGAACTAGAGGAGACCTTAAACTTTGACTTTCACTTATTAAAAATACAGGAGGGTAATCAATTCTAATGATATATGACAAAATTCTGGAGACAATTGACTGGGAATAGAAAGGAATACACCCTTTTCTCACTGATAAGAAGTATCATGAAAATTTGACCTTATATCAGGACATAACTTTACAGTTAAATGCAAAAAAGCAGGATTATTAAATGCTTCCTTTTAAGATCAAACTGCAATAAAATTATATTCAACAAAGAACCATGGAAATACAAATTAAAAATTAATTGGAGACTAAACAACTGAATTTTAAAGAATGAGTGGATTATAGAACAAATCATAAAAATTATAATTATTAAAGAGAATGACAACAATGAGATGACATATCAAAACCTATGGGATATAGAAAAAGCAGTAATCAGATGAAAATTTATATCTATAAATATTTATATCATTAAAATGGAGAAAGAACAGACCAATGAATAGGAGTTTCAATTAAAAAAAACTAGAAAAAGAACAAATTAACCCCCTCCAATTTAACACCAAATTCAAAATCCTAAAAATTAAAGGTGAGTTTAAAAATTTTGATTGTAAGAAAACCATTGAATTAAAAAATAAAACTTGTAGTTGGTTTTCATGGAAAAAAATAGACAAACCTTTGGTTAATATGATTTTTCAAAAGAGAGAAGAAAACCAAATATCAAAAATGTAAAGGTTTAATATATCATTAATGAAGATGAAATCAAAGCAATTATAAGGAGTTATCTTACCCAGTTATGTACCAATACATTTAACAATTTAAGTGAAGTGGAAGAATACTTTAAAAATATACTGCCTAGATTAACAGAAGAGGAAATAGAATATCTAAATAAACATATTTTAGAAAAAGAAATTGAATAGGTCATAAATGAGCTTCCTAAGAAAAAAGCATCAGGGCCACATAGATTTATAAATGAATTCTTTCAGATATTTAAAGATCAACTAATTCTAATATTACATAAATTATTTGGAATAATAGGTAAAGAAGAGATCCCACCAAACACTTTTTATGAAACAAATATGATACTGATACCTAAACTAGAAAGAACAGAACCAGAGAAAGAAAATTATAGACCAATTTCTCTAAGAAATATAGATGCAAAAATCCCAAATAAAGTACTAGCCAGGAGACTACAATAATAGATCACCAAGATACATTGTGACCAAGTGGGATTTTTACCAGGAATGCAGGTATGGTTTAAAATAAGGAATACTATTAACACCATTTATTATATCAACAACAAAAGCAACAAAAATCATATGATTATATTAATAGATTCAGAAAAATCTTGTGACAAAATAAAACACTTATTCCTATTAAAATACTTTAAAGCTTGAGTATAAAGGAATTTTTCCTTAAAATGATAAGAAGCATCTATCTAAAACCATTAGCAGAAGTATCAATCATGATCTTAGACAAAGCAAAAGCAAACATTGACTTGATTAAAAGAGATACTCAAGGAAACTACATTTTGGCAATAAGTGCCATAGACAATGAAGTAATAGTAATATTGAATATATTACCAAATAGCATAGCATCCACATTATAAAAAAAAGTTGAATGAGTTAAAGAAAGAGACAATAAAAGTATACTAGTAAGGGAATTCAATTTATCCCTCTCAGGCATACATAAAACTAATTTTAAAATAAATAAGAAAAAAAGTTAAGGAAATGAAAAGAATTTTAAAAAGTTAGATGTGTTAGCCCTCTGGGGGAAATTGAATGGGAATAGAAAGGTGTATACTTTTCCACAGCTGTACATGGCACCTTTACAAAAATTGACCATGTATTAGGACACAGAAACCTTTAAAACAAATGCGCAAGGGCGGAAATGTTAAATGAATCTTTTTTGGACCAAAATGCCAAAAAAAAAAAAATTCAGCATTTTAATTATATTAAATTATACTCAGCCTTTGAATTATAGATTAAAAATTCATTATCCAATCATAAGGAATGAAATGAGTGGGTCAAGGAACAAATTATAGAAAGAATCAATAATCTCTTTGAAGATAATGACAGCAATGAAAAAACTTACTAAATTTTATGGGATGTAGCCAAAATAGTACTTAGGGGGAAATATATATCTCTAACAACTTTCATCAATAAAAGAGAGAAAGAGTATATCAACTAATTGGTCATGTAACTAAAAATGTAGAAAAAGAATAAATTAAAAATTCCTAATTAAACACCAAATTAGAAATCAAGAAAATAAAGGAATTTTAAATCCTATTAAATAAAATCCTATTTTAATCATATTAAAATTAAATTTTAATAAAATTGAAAGTAAGAATGTTTTAATTTCCTCATCCTTGGTGGTAGATTCACCTTTTTCATTCTTCTTCTTTTTTTTCCTTTGCTAGGCAATGAGGTTAAGTGACTTGCCCAGGGTCACACAGCTAGTGAGTGTTATGTGTCTGAGGCCAGATTTGAACTCAGGTCCTCCTGACTGCAAGACCAGTGCTCTATCCACTGTGCCAACTAGCTGCCCCTACCTTTTTCATTCTTGATATTAGCAATTTGGTTTTCTTCTTCTTTTTTTAAATTAAATTAACCAAAGGTTTATCTATTTTATTGTTTTTTTTCCATAAAACCAGCTCTTAGTTTTATTTACTAGTTCAATAGTTTTCTTAATTTCAATTTTATTAATCTTTCCTTTGGTTTTCAATATTTCTAATTTGGTGTTTAATTGAGGATTTTTAATTTGTTCTTTTTCTAGTTCTTTTAATTGTATGCCCAATCATTGATCTCTTTTTCTATTTTATTTATGTAAGCATTTAGTGATATAAAACTTCCCCTAAGAACTGCTTTTGCTGCATCCCATGTTTTGGTATGTTGTCTCATTGTCATTCTCTTGAATGAAGTTATTGATTGTTTCTATGACTTGTTGTTTGATCCACTTGTTTTTTAGGATTAGATTATTTAGTTTCCAATTGCTTTCTAGTCTATCTTTCCATGGCCCTTTATTATATATAAATTTTATTGCATCATGATCTGAAAAGGATGCATTTAATATTTCTGCCTTTCTGAATTGGATTGTGAGGTTTTTATGCCCTAGTACATGGTCAATTTTTGTGTATGTGCCATGTAACACTGAGAAAAAAGTATATTCCTTTCTATCCCCATTCAGTTTTCTTCAGAGCTCTATCATACCTATCTTTTCTAATGTTCTATTCACCTCCTTAACTTCTTTCTTGTTTATTTTGTGGTTAGATTTATCTAGTTCAGAGATGGGGAGGTTGAGGTCCTCCACTAGTATAGTTTTGCTATCTATTTCTTCCTGTAACTTCCTGAACTTCTCCTCTAAGAATCTGGATGCTATACCATTTGGTGCATATATGTTTAGTAATGATATCACTTCATTGTCTACAGTGCCTTTTAGCAAGATGTAGTTTCCTTCCCTATCTCCTTTGATAAGATCTATTTTTGCTTTTGCTTTGTCTGAGATCAGGATTGCTACCCCTGCTTTTTTTACTTCAGCTGAAGCATAATATATTCTGCTCCAGCCTTTTACTTTTACCCTGTGTGTGTCACTCTTTTTCAAATGTGTTTTCTGTAAACAACATATTGTAGGATTATTGTTTTTAATCCATTTTGCTATCTGCTTCTGTTTTATGGGAGAGTTCATCCCATTCACATTGACAGTTATGATTACCATCTGTCTCTCTCTCTCCATCCTTTCCCCCATCCCCATTTATGCTTTTCTTTTTCCTTTCTCCTTTTACCTCCTCACCAGTGTTTTGCTTTTGACCACCACCTCCCTCAGTCCCTCCTCCCTTCTATTAGTCCTTTCCCTTTTCTTCCCCTTTACCCTTACTGCTTCTTACCTCCCTTCTATTCCCCCTCCCCTTTTTTTCCCCTTTTCCCTCCTACTGCCTATAGGACAAGTTAGATTTCTATACCTAACTGATTATGTTATTCCCTTCTTGAGCCAAATCTGATAAGACAATGCTCATCTCCCTCCCTTCTTTCCTTCTGATGTAGTAGGTTTTTGTGTCTTTTCCTGTAATGTCATTTACCCTTATTTGCCTTCTCCTTTCTCAGTACATTTTCTTAGATCAGACTAATCCACTTACTTGGATCCAGCTAACTTCATTTTTAAAAAGAAAGAAGAAAACCCAAATTTTATCAAAAATGAAAAGAGTCAATGCACAACCAAAGAAAATGTAATTAAAACATTTATTAAGAACTATTTTGCCCAATTATAGCAAATAATACTCCCAATCTCAATAAAATAGGTAAATATTTGCAACAAATATAAATTTCCCACTTTAACAAATAATGAAATAGAACACATAAATAACACTCTTAGAAAAAGAAATTGAACAAGCAACAAAGTTTTCGAAGGATAAAAAAAAAAGCCAGGATCAGATTTTACAAGTGAAATCAATCAAACTTTTAAAGAAAAATTAAATCTAATACAAAATAAACTGCTTGGGAAAACTAGGTAAAGAAGGCATCCTACCAAATTCTTTCTATGACTCACATATAGTTTTGATTTTTAAGCCAGGAAGAATGAAAACACCAAAAGAAAAGTTTAAACCAATTTTCCTAATGAATATTGATGCAAATATTTCAAAGAAAATACTAGGAAGGAGACTGCAGCAATATATCACAAAGATCATATGACCAAGTTGGATCATGGTAATAGAAACTAGTATACTTTTTCTCAGCTGTACCTAGTACTTTCACAAAAATTGACCATGTTGTAGGACATAAAAATGTCCAGGAATGTTGAAAAAAAGTAATAACAAACTTTCTCTGAAGAAACAAAAGATTAAGAATCAATGACATAAATGAAGGAAGGCATTCTAGCAGTCCCAGATCTCAAACTATACTAAAAAATGGTATCATCAAAAAAATCTCATATTGAATAAGAAATAGAGTGGTTGATTGATGGAGTAGATCAGGCACACAACCTAAGAAGTAATGACCACAATAACATAGTGTTTGATAAACCAAAAGATTCAAAGTATTGAAAAAAGTACTCACTATCCAAGAAAATCTGCTGGGAAAACTGGAAAGCATAAAGAAACCAGGGATAAATCAACAGTCACAACATATATACCAAGATAACCTTAAAATGGGTATGTGATTTAGATATAAAGAGTGATAACATAAGCAAATTTAGGGAAGCATAGAAAAATTACCTATCAGATTTATGGATAAGGGATAAGTTCATGACTAAATGATAGAAAAGTATATGACAGGCAAAATGGATAATTTTGATTGCATTACATTAAAAAGAGTTTACACAAACAAACCAATACAGCCAAAAGTAGAAGAAGAGAAACTGGGAAAAAATTTACAGAAAGTTTCTCTGACAAAGGTCTTATTTCTCAAATTTATAGAAAACTGAGCCAGGCTGCTCAAGATAAGACATATTCCTCAACTGAAAATTGTCAGCAGTTTTCAGAAAAAGAAATTAAACCTAACAGTATGTCCAAGAAAATTGCTCTAAATCACAAATAAGTAGAGAAATGCAAATTAAAAATAAATATGAGGTAATATGTCATACATATCAGCTTGGCTAAGGTGGCAGAAAGGGAAAATAACAAATGCAGAAGGGGGATGTGGAAAAATAGTGAAACTAATGCACTATTGGTGTCACTGTGACTGTTCCATTCATTCTGGAGAGCAAATTGGAACTATGACCAAAGAATTATGAAACTGTTCATACCTTTTGATCCAGCTACTATATCTGTACTCCAAAGAGATCAAAGAGATTTTGTAGTAGCTAAGAATTGGCAACTGAGAGAATGCACATTGACTGAGGCACGATGGAAGAATTTATAATGAATGATTTTGGTGCAATACTGTTGTGCTGTAAGAAATGACAAAGGGGATGGTTTCATAAAAACCTATTGAAGACTTACATAAGCAGCTGCAAAGTGAAGTGAGCAGAACTAAGAAGACTTTGTACATAGTGATAGCAATATTGTAAAAATAAATCAACAATGAAAGCCTTAGCACCTCTGATCGATACAGTGATCCATGACAGTTCCATAGGTGTGATGCAAAATGCTATCCATCTTCTGAGAGAGAACTGAAGAACTCTGAGTACAGATAGAAACATTTTTTCACTTTCTTTTTCTTTTCTTTTTAACAACTTGGGGAATGTGCCAAATATGTTTTGCATGGCTTCATATGTATCAAATTTTTTGCCTTCTCAATGGGTAGGAGAAGTTGTGGAAGGAGGGAAAAATTGCAGATGAAAGAAATTTTTAAAAAATCAATAAAAAATAAAAGACTTGCATAGAGAATGAAAGCAAGGATAGGTAGAGAAAAATGGATTCAAAAGCATTGTATAGGCCTATCAAATTAATATCATGAGTGCTAATGATCATAATACCTGAAAGTGTCAAGGAAAACTAAGTATAATAAGAAAGAAGGTATCCATATTGGAGAAAAGTAGAGAATTAAAAAAGAAAACCTCATCAAATGCTCAGGTTTGACACTGTGAGGTTCAAAATTGTCCAATCCAGAAGAAAAACCGATGAGACACAGGTCTGAGCCAATAACCATTTATTAAAGGGACTGTACTCCTTTAGTGAATGGGACCGTAGATCTTCTCACAATTTGAGATGCCCCTTTTCCTTACGGCCTTACTTTTATAGGGCTTGATACACAGACATGTAGAGAAGGCAAAGTTAAACACAGAGTCTTATTGGTTGATAGACCTTGCTCATCACCTTTCAAGAGGGCCAGAAATGATGTATCAGCTTGGGTGGTGACAGGATGGCCAAGACAAGGGTTATCTGTTGATTTAGTGATTATAATATGGACTCCTCCTCATGTTGGGCAAAAAGGTGGTCTGGAGATACTAAGATAAGTCGGGGCACTTTCCATATCACATATCACATCAAGACATCCCACTCAAACTGGGTTTGGTCATGTACTCATCACACAAAAGGGTGGTGGTTCTCTAGACAGCATTCTTGTGGTTAGAGAGGTGAACTTTATAACAGGTTAGTGAACATTGAAAAGTGAACTTACATCTTGTAGTTTAAAGTTTGAGGCCTATTATAAGAAAGATTCTATCATATCTAAATCTCTAGATACAATATATATCAATGTTGAAATAGAAAAATATATTTATATATTATGTAATATATATTAATGTATATAATTTTTATCATAATATTAGTTAACTAGATGGATTAAATGTATATTACTAGCTGAATATACCATCAATAATTGATAACAATCATTACTCCTATGGATTCACTTTGCACTGATTAATGCTGATTGGAATAAAATAAGGGTCCAATAAATCATTCCTCAACACCAGCTATGACAAAGCAGAGATCTGGAATCAAGAATACCTGATTTTACATCCATCCTCAGACATTTATTATCTGTGTGACTCTGGGCAAGTCACTTAACTTGTTTGCTTCATTTTTCCCAACTATAAAATTGGAATACCATCTATTCCATAGTATGGTCAGGATTTGTAGTTTAATATACTACAGCTAAGTAAGCAAAGACAATCTTATACTGCCCAAAGAGAGACATATTGTCCAGGAGTAGTGAAATTAGTCTGCTTTCTAAGTAGGAATGAAGAAAACATGAATGAAAATTACATGAGAGAAAAGGGTTAATTGTCTCAGTTAAAAAAAAATGCTAGAATAAATAAATAGGGAAGAAAAAATATAGCCACCAAATCTCAAGATATCTTTTTTTTTTTCCAGCCAAAGACAAGGTTTATTAAAGATCCACCATATTGGCCATACTCTTGAGGAATCTAAGCATTTGTATCACTAGTGCAAGCAGGCCAGATTTTAAGAATCTGAGCACCTTAATGGAGACAAGATGGATCTTATATACTAAAGATTCTGGGAGGGATCTAGGAGTGGCCAAGTAGTTTGGGTTGACTGGAGGAGGGGTCTGGGAGAAGGGAGTCTAGGGAGGGTCTTGATGGGAGTGACTCAGAGGTAGAATAGGGTCTAAATAGGATCAAGGGCATGAAGTGGTTGGAAGCCATCTAGAGGTAACAGACAATAGAGGGCTGGGTTAGGTTAAGGGTAACAGAGAATTGGAAAATTGGGTGTAGGTGATAATCAAAGGCCATTTGATAGGATTATAGCCTCGTGAAAACACTAGAGATTTCCTTGCTCAAGTGGGAGAGTTCAAGGAGAGTCCAAGGTGGGGTTTTCTAAGGCCCTTAGACAAATGGGTGTGGGTCCATACCCCATCATTCCTCACTCAAACAAATGGGACCCACATTCTTTTGGAGTGAGGTGTGAAGGTCTTGACTTCTGAAACTGCTTCCTGCTGGCAAGAGGTGTAGAGCTGTCCCTGCCTCAAGGGGGTCCCAAAGAAGAGGTTGACTGGAACCAAGAACAGGCTGTATCCAGAGACAATGGGGGGACATTGGCTGGTACTGGCTGCTTGCTACCAACTGTAGGTGAATGGCCTGTAGTCTGGAAGACACAAATCTGACAGAAAAGATCGCAGGGCCCAGATACAGGAAGAAGTAAAAGTGTAAGAGCCTCATTAAAATCATTTACATTTGACCTGCAGGATTATCTGATCTTGTAACTTTTTCAAAAGTTTAATTAACTCTTTTGCAGGTAGAAGTTTTTCACTGCGGGTTTAATAGTTATACAAATTAAATTGCCAGAGACTGATTTTCACTTCAATTATCACTGAAATTCTCCTTCCCAAACCAAACTAAAGATGTTTCTGATTTAATTTCAGTTGTTTGGGGGGTATTGAATGACTACATGTTCAGGTCAAAACAACAAGATCTCACACACTTGCATTGATCTTTTACTGACCACTTGTTCTGATCATAGAAATGTGCTATAAAAGGATAAAGCAGGGACTAGATTTAGGGCCCAAATGCAACAGGATAAAACTCCTTAGCTCTGTTTGGATTCAGATAATTCACAGTTTTGCAACCATGCAGTATCAAATCTACCTCACAGCCAGACTCAGGAATAGCCAGGTGGGTAACATTCCTTTTCAAAGGAAGATAATGAGGAAAGTGAGCCAGGAGGATCCCATCTTACACCAAGGCTAAAATTGTCCTCTCAGCTTTTCCTGATACAGATTTTCCACCAGAATCACATTCACTCTGAGTAGTGTGCAGCACCTGTCTTAGAGATGGTGGATTACTGATTATTGATGGATTATTATGATCCATCAGACAACTCAAAAAAAATTATTTACAGTCCCAAGAGCTTTTACCTCAAACAACAAGTTTCACTAGGAAAAAATTTTCCAGGATTTACATCTCAAATTTAAATTTTTTCCTGGTATAAAAAGCTGATTGTTAGAGATTATTTCTATATGCTTGCAAATTCTCAGCAAACCATAACCCAAACAAGCTTTTTGGCAAGTTTATACATTAAAACAATAACTAACAATAGGCAAATTGTTTTAGCTGTAACCAAATTATGAAAAGTTGCTTCACATAACTGATATAAAAAGTTTACCATTCTGAAACTTATACCAATCAGGTGACTTCAATGTTGCTAAATGCATTTCCAAATTACTTTACACAGAGAATCAACATCTCATCATTAACAGTTAAAACTACAAGTGAGTGTGCTTACCTGAGTATGGAGGCTAGCTTCTTTATCTTGACCCATCTTCCTCTCCTCTCTCCCCACAGCTTCTGGGGGTTGAGGTGGGGGTGGAGTGAGCAGGATATGCTGAAACTGGGTGATGCTTCCAGGCAAAGGTTGCTCAAGGGCCCAAGGCCATTGCCAGTGGGGTCCATGCTGAAGCTGCTGCTCCACCCCCCTTCCTTTTGCCAGGTGGGGAAAGGCAAATTCCAAGGTGAGGGGGAAGGGTGAAATTCTCTGCTATGAGAGGGGTTAACAAAGATACCCTCTTGACACAAGGGAAGGGAATGGGAAAAGGGAGTGACCAGGGATGTAAGGAGTATTTCAAAACTCCTTAATGATTGATCACAAAACTTCCAGAATCTGCTAAGATGTTTTTAGCTGTTCTAACTTTTCCTTGTAGCCTCCATGAAGGAGGATTCGGGGGTATAGAGGGAAGGGAGTAAGTAAGCCTCAAGGAACCAAAAACACCTGGAGTTTTCCCAATTCCCTAGTGCTGGCAGAATTGACAGAATTGGGTATACACTTCTGGATAGGGCATCTGTCCTTGTCCTCTATGCTGCAGAAGGTGTATTCAGGTCCATGGCCTTGAACCAAATTGATGGACCAAGAGCTGAAAGCATCAGGCCAAGTGCAAGACAGCCTTATAATTGTCTGCTTCCTAGGTGCTTGGAGAGTGACTCCCAACTGCAGAGCAAGAAAGGGGGGAGGCTTACATACCTTCTAGTGTTGGCTGGAGAAGAACTTGCGGTTAGGCAGTTTGCCCGTACAAGATACCAAAATGTTGAGGTTTAGAGGTTTAGGAGTTCTGGGACCTTTACTTCCTTTCTTCTCATTTTCTTCCTAAATCCCCACAGTCTAGCTTCTATTTCTCTCAAGAATTACCAATGATTTCTTAATTGACAAATAAAATAGGCTTTTCTCAGGCTTTCTCTTTTTTGACCTCCATGAACATGCTGTCTCCTGATAGAGAGATGAAAGACTCAGAATGCAGAATGGGAGAAATGTTTTTTGGACATGGCCAGAGAGGAAATTTATTTCCATTGACTATACATGTTTGTAAATGGGTTTTGTTTTACTTGTGTTCATAACTGGGGGAGGGAGTTGGGGTGAGAAGGTAATGTTGACTGATTAAAAAAAATAAAATATTTGTATATTGTGATAATCAGAATTCAATAAATCAAAAAACAATGATTAAATGTCTACTATGTGTCAGTCACTGTGCAAAGTGCTGGGGATACAAAAAGAGGCAAAAGACAGTTCTTGTTCTCAAGGAGCTTATAATCTAAACATGCAAACAAGTATATACAAATTAAGCCATATATGGGATAAATAGGAGATAGTTAACAGTTGGAAGGGATTGCAATTTAGAGGGTTTGGGAAAGGCTTCATGTAGAAGGTGGACTTTTAATTGAGACTTAAAGGAAGCCAGGGAGATGAGTTAGAATACCCAGAGGCTGAGAGATAACAGTTTCTTTGTGGAATAGCCAAGAGGCCATTGTCTCTAGGTCAAAGAGTATATGTTGTGGAATAAGGTGTAAGAAGACTGCAAAGGCAAATGGGCTAGATTATGAAGAGCTTTGAATGACAGAACAGAACAAACATATTTGATCTCAGATGCCTTTGAAATTTAATGTGTGTGTGTGTGTGTGTGTGTGTGTGTCTATGTGTGTATGTGTGTGTGTGTGTGAAATGCTTGGACTTGAGCTTTAAGAAAATTACTTTAGTGTCTGAATGGAGGATGTA
>NW_020947289.1:0-17065 GCF_900497805.2 Vombatus ursinus
ATGAACCTAGGAATTCAAGGCAACTTACATTTTGAGTCAACTCTCAAGCAGAGAAAAGAGTGCAACAGCACAATTCTCATGGGATGTTTAACTCACACTTTTTCTTCTTGTCTCCATTTCTTATCACTGCACTTACTGATACTTCAAGCTCCTGTGGGGGTTTGGTAGGAAGAGGGATATGATATTTCAAATTGTTAAAAATTGTTCTTTATTTATCTTTGCTTCTCACTTGCCTGTGTATCCCATACAATCTATTTCATATCCTTTGTATGATACAGAACTCCCAACTAATGCTTTCTTCATCCAAAAATGAAATAAAACAAAGCAAAATTAAATCTTTGTTATGTCAGTGCCCACCACAGTCATGATGATCTTGATTTATCATTATGAACTCAATTCACCATTAATATTTAAATTTTTAGTTTTCAAGTTCCCTGTTTGCTGTGCAAATATTAATTTTGAAACATATTATCTATCCATCCCAGAATATACAGGAAACTTGTAAATGGACGAGTCACTTAAGAATAGATCAAGCCATGATCCCTCTGAAAAAGAAGACCGAGCTATTAAAAAAGCTCGAACCTTTAACACTCATAAACCCATTTAATCATGTCGCTGGCTTTGATATTAAAAAATACCTTAGTAACCAGTTACTGACTAATGAATACTACAGCAATAACAGTTTAATTGGAAAAATTCTGACAACTGGTTGCTTTGATGAGAGCGGTTACCAAGGAACCTTAGTCTCATGCTGAGAACATCTCCAGCATGCTGATTTATAGCATCAGTGTAGAATTATTTAATGTCATCACCTCTCATTTTAAAGTAATAATAAGCAGAAATGCTATGCTGTATTTTTCTGTATGAATTGTTCAAGCTCTGTATGGTAAGTACCCAATCAGTAGGAGATAATAACTGACATCCCCCTGGGAATTTTAACAGATGTTGAACTGTTGTGTGTGTGTGTGTGTGTGTGTGTGTATTTGTTGTGTGCATCAGCAAGATTTGTATGTCATAATAACTATAAAAGTGAATGGTTTGGGGATGAATTTTTCTCTTAAAACAACAGCCTAAATTTGTCCTATTCTGCTCAGCAAATATAATAATGATTGTTAAGAAAAAGGAAGTACATTATTCTGAACTATTAATCCCACATGATCATTTCACATTTCATATTACACAGTAAATTTGAGAAGTGAACAGACTTAATCTATACCGATACAGGCGATTTTCACCCAAAAGATTCACTTGTTCTTTTGAAGTACAATTTTTTTTACGAATGTGAGAATTTTCAAATTTTTAGGAAATACAATCAAGAAATGATGGTGTTAAGTACCTTTTCTTCAGTAGAGGTTTGGCTAGAGAGAAACTGATTAGAACCTGAAGCATATAATAAATGGCTTCTGCATTGATTGATGATGGCCTGTTTTTTTAAGAGATTAATTACTTAATTTATTTTTAGTTTTCAATATTCACTTTTATAAGATTCTGAGTTCTAAATTTTTCCTCCTCTCTATCCTCTTCCCTCCCCAAGATGGCATGCAAACTAATATAGTCTATACATGTATAGTCATATTAAACATATTTACACATTAGTCATGTTGTGAAAGAAGAATCAGAACAGAAGGGAAAAACCATGAGAAAGAAAAAACAAATAAAAAAAGAAAAAATAGTATGCATTGATCTGCATTCAGGCTCTATAGTTCTTTCTCTGGATGTGGATAGTATTTTCCATCCTGAGTCTTTTGGAATTATCTTAGATCATTGCATTGCTGAAAAGAGCTAAGTCTATCAAAATTGGCATTGCACAATGTTACTGTTACTGTGTACAGTGTCCTTTTGGTTCTGCTCATTTCACTCAGCATCAGTTCATGTAGGTTTTTCCAGGTTTTTCTGAAATCTGCCTGCTCATCATTTCTTATGGAACAATAGTATTCCATTACATTCATATACCAGAACTTGTTCAGTCATTCCCCAATCGATGTGTGTCTCCTCAATTTCCAATTCTTGGTCACTGCAAAAAGAGCTGCTATAAATATTTTTTGTACATGTGGGTCCTTTTCTCTTTTTCATGATCTCTTTGGGATATAAATCTAGTAGTAGTACCTTAGTTGGATAAAGGTGTATGCACAGCTTTATAGACCTTTGGGCATAGTTCCAAATTGCTCTCTAGAATGGGTTGATGGTCTATTAAGAACATTATGGAAGTGTACAGCCCATCTCTCCAGGATCATGTCATTGTTACTGACCAGTGTGACTCCATCAGCATTGACTATTTGAAATGCAACTGAGATCTTTGGCCCATAAATAGTCTTCAAGGTATCATAGAAATGCTTGGTATTACTGTTATTACTGTAGAATCTCATCTACCTTCTTGCTCAGCCAAGAATCTTGCATTTCTCTGAAGCTTCACTTTCACTTTGCTTTTAATGGAGTTAAATGCTGCCTTCTTGGAGATAGACAAGCTATCTTGCTGGAGTTCTCATATTTTTTTTAGCAGCTTCTGAATTTCCCTATCATTTTTGCAAAACCAATTCTGGTGTTTGTGAGTGTTCTGGCCCAGAAGAGAAAGTGCAGTAACAAGTCTCTAAAAGCTGTCCACTGCTCTTCTACTCTACTGTTGACTATGTGCTGACCCAAGTTTCTCTCCAAGTCAGCAACAGACTGTTCACACATGGAAAAATATCTAGCCTATTGATTTTGAGTCTCCTGACAGTCATCTTTCCTTGGGACTGCCATTTTGGCTAAATGTCAGTGCTTAGATAAGTCCAGCACTTTGTGCCACACACATTATCACTCTCACATCCTGTCTCTTCTGACAATGACATATTCTACTAAATGCCAGTGCTTGCTATGAGGTGCATCCATGATGTTTTATTGAGATTAGAGAGGTGGAAGACAGTGTTGGTGATGAGAAGATCATGAGATGCACAAGTCTGTTGCTGTTGCTGTTTCTGACTCCATTCCTTCCAAGGAGTCCCTGCCATATCTGATTGTGTGAGCCTACTATTGCATTAAAGTCACCCAGAAATATAAGCTTGTCCTCTTTTAGTGCATTGATGTTGAGGGTCCCCAGATATTCATAGAATCTTTCTTTGACCTCATTAGTGTTCATCATGATGGGAACATACACACTGATGATGTTGGCATGGCACTTTCCTACAAGTGGCAGTTGCATTGACATAAGTCATTATTCGCTCCTTTTTGGAAGCATACAATCTTGCTGACTATATTAGATCTGATTGAGAAACTTATGCCTGCTTCATGGCACTCTTCATCATGGTAGCCATGGCAGAAAAACATGTATCCATCTACAGAGAAAGAATTGTTGGAGTGTGAATGCAGATTGAGGCATTCTTTTTTCCACTTTATTTTTGTTTTGCTTTATTTTTTTGTTTGGTCTGTGTTTTCTTTCACAACATAACTAATATCAATATGTTTTGCACAACTACACATGTATAACCTATATAAAATTGCTTGCTTTCTCAATGAAAGGGGAGGAGAGGGACAGAAGAAGAGAATTTGGAACCCACAATTAAAAAAACCCTATTGTTCAAAATTGTTTTCATTGTACTTGGAGAAAAATGAAATTTTAAATAAATAGAAAAATAAAATGAGATATTATACATTATCTAGACTTTAATGCAAAAAAAATTGTATCAGATCATTTTGTTGCTGAGAATAGCTGTTAACAGATGATCATTATAAAATATTGCTATTACTGTGTACAATATTTTCCTGGTTCTGCTCACTTCACTTTCCATCAGTTCATATAAGTCTTTCCAAGTTTTTCTGAAAGTATCCTGCTTGTCAGTTCTTATAGCACAATAGTATTTCATTACATTTATGTAACATAACTCGTTCAGGCATCCTTAATTGATGGGCATCCCTTCAATTTCCAATTCTTTGCCATAGCAAAAAGAGCTGCTATAAATATTTTTATACATATAGGTCCTTTTCCTTTTTTTATCTCTTTGGGATATAGACCTAGTAAATGGTATTGTTGGGTCAAAGACTATGCATAATTTTATAACCCTTTGGGAGTAGAATAGTTACAATCTCTAGAATGATTGAATCAGTTAAAAACTACAACAACAGTTCATTAGTGTCCCAGTTTTTCCAAACCCCTCAAATGTTTGCCATTTTCCTTTTCTTGTCATATTAGCCAATATGATTGATGTGAGGTGGTACCTGAGATTTGTTTTATTTGCATTTCTCTAATCAATAGTGATTTAGAGAATTTTTTCATTTGAAAACTGCCTTTTCATGTCCTTTGACAATTTATCAATTGGGGAATAACTTGTATTTTTATAAAAATGATTCACTTCTTCATATACTTAAAAATGAGGCCTTTATCAAACAATCTTGCTATAAATTTTTCATAGTTATGATTACTAAATCTATTTCCCTCTATCCTACTCCCCTCCCCATTTAATCCTACTCTCTCTCTCCTTTCGAGTTGTCCCTCCTCAAAAGCATTTTGCTACTGACTGCTGTCTCCCTCAAAGTGATTTCCCTTTTATCAGAATCCCCCTCTGTTACCTCCTTCCCTTCTTCCTTCCCTTTAGAGTAAGATAGATTTTTTTCCACCCAGTGTGTATATTGTTCCCTCTTTGACCCAATTCTGATAAGAATAAAAATTCAAATGCTATAATCATATAAGAATGTTCTAAATTTCTATTGATAAGAAAAATGCAAATTAAAACAACCCTGAGGTACCACCTCACATTTATTGGATTGCTCATATGACAGAAAAGGAAAATGAAAAATGTTGGAGAGGATGTAGGAAAACTGGGGCACTGAAGTTGTGAATTGATCCAACTATTCTAGAAAGTAATTTGGAACTATGCCCATGTATACCCTTTGACATAGCAATACCACTACTACACCTGTATCCTAAGGAGATAAAATAAAAGGGGAAAGGACCATTTGTACAAAACTATTTATAGCAACTCTTTCTGTGATGTCTAAGAATTAGAAATTGATGGCTGAAGAATTTGTAGTATATGATAATAATGGAATACTATTGTGCTATAAAAATGATCAGCAGTGATTTCAGAAAAACATGGAAATACTTACATGAACCAATGCAAAGTGAAAAGTGAAGTGAAAAGAGCAGAAGCAGGAGAACATTGTAAATAGCCACAGTAGCACTGTACAAGTATGAATGACTCAGGTCTTCTAAGCAATACAATTATCCAAGATAATCCTAAAGGACTCATGATGAAAAATGCTATCCACTTCCAGAGAAAAAAAACTGATATTGTCTGAATACAGACTGAAGTATACCACTTTTCACTTTTCTTTGGCTCAATTCCTCCCCCCAATGACTAATATGGAAATAGGTTTTACATGATTGCACATCTAACCTATATCATATTGCTTACAATCTCAGGGAAGGACCAGGTGAGAGAGGAACGTACTCAAAATTTTAAAAAATGAAGGGGAAAAATTATTATAACATGTATGCCAAAAAATTATTTAAAAAAGAAATATTTGAAGAATAGCAGAAACTCTTTGAGATACCAAATATCTGTAACATTCCTGTGCTGTAGCTGGGCTCTGGCCAATCCCTCAGGCCATTACAAAGTAAATTCACTTGTGAAATAGGTTAATAAATGTTTCTCTAGTTTAACAAAGGTTAATTTTGAAAAGGAGATAGATGACTTCCAAAGTCATCCTGCTTACTGATATTTGTGACCCTCTACAGTGAGGAACTAGAGGAGACCTTAAACTTTGACTTTCACTTATTAAAAATACAGGAGGGTAATCAATTCTAATGATATATGACAAAATTCTGGAGACAATTGACTGGGAATAGAAAGGAATACACCCTTTTCTCACTGATAAGAAGTATCATGAAAATTTGACCTTATATCAGGACATAACTTTACAGTTAAATGCAAAAAAGCAGGATTATTAAATGCTTCCTTTTAAGATCAAACTGCAATAAAATTATATTCAACAAAGAACCATGGAAATACAAATTAAAAATTAATTGGAGACTAAACAACTGAATTTTAAAGAATGAGTGGATTATAGAACAAATCATAAAAATTATAATTATTAAAGAGAATGACAACAATGAGATGACATATCAAAACCTATGGGATATAGAAAAAGCAGTAATCAGATGAAAATTTATATCTATAAATATTTATATCATTAAAATGGAGAAAGAACAGACCAATGAATAGGAGTTTCAATTAAAAAAAACTAGAAAAAGAACAAATTAACCCCCTCCAATTTAACACCAAATTCAAAATCCTAAAAATTAAAGGTGAGTTTAAAAATTTTGATTGTAAGAAAACCATTGAATTAAAAAATAAAACTTGTAGTTGGTTTTCATGGAAAAAAATAGACAAACCTTTGGTTAATATGATTTTTCAAAAGAGAGAAGAAAACCAAATATCAAAAATGTAAAGGTTTAATATATCATTAATGAAGATGAAATCAAAGCAATTATAAGGAGTTATCTTACCCAGTTATGTACCAATACATTTAACAATTTAAGTGAAGTGGAAGAATACTTTAAAAATATACTGCCTAGATTAACAGAAGAGGAAATAGAATATCTAAATAAACATATTTTAGAAAAAGAAATTGAATAGGTCATAAATGAGCTTCCTAAGAAAAAAGCATCAGGGCCACATAGATTTATAAATGAATTCTTTCAGATATTTAAAGATCAACTAATTCTAATATTACATAAATTATTTGGAATAATAGGTAAAGAAGAGATCCCACCAAACACTTTTTATGAAACAAATATGATACTGATACCTAAACTAGAAAGAACAGAACCAGAGAAAGAAAATTATAGACCAATTTCTCTAAGAAATATAGATGCAAAAATCCCAAATAAAGTACTAGCCAGGAGACTACAATAATAGATCACCAAGATACATTGTGACCAAGTGGGATTTTTACCAGGAATGCAGGTATGGTTTAAAATAAGGAATACTATTAACACCATTTATTATATCAACAACAAAAGCAACAAAAATCATATGATTATATTAATAGATTCAGAAAAATCTTGTGACAAAATAAAACACTTATTCCTATTAAAATACTTTAAAGCTTGAGTATAAAGGAATTTTTCCTTAAAATGATAAGAAGCATCTATCTAAAACCATTAGCAGAAGTATCAATCATGATCTTAGACAAAGCAAAAGCAAACATTGACTTGATTAAAAGAGATACTCAAGGAAACTACATTTTGGCAATAAGTGCCATAGACAATGAAGTAATAGTAATATTGAATATATTACCAAATAGCATAGCATCCACATTATAAAAAAAAGTTGAATGAGTTAAAGAAAGAGACAATAAAAGTATACTAGTAAGGGAATTCAATTTATCCCTCTCAGGCATACATAAAACTAATTTTAAAATAAATAAGAAAAAAAGTTAAGGAAATGAAAAGAATTTTAAAAAGTTAGATGTGTTAGCCCTCTGGGGGAAATTGAATGGGAATAGAAAGGTGTATACTTTTCCACAGCTGTACATGGCACCTTTACAAAAATTGACCATGTATTAGGACACAGAAACCTTTAAAACAAATGCGCAAGGGCGGAAATGTTAAATGAATCTTTTTTGGACCAAAATGCCAAAAAAAAAAAAATTCAGCATTTTAATTATATTAAATTATACTCAGCCTTTGAATTATAGATTAAAAATTCATTATCCAATCATAAGGAATGAAATGAGTGGGTCAAGGAACAAATTATAGAAAGAATCAATAATCTCTTTGAAGATAATGACAGCAATGAAAAAACTTACTAAATTTTATGGGATGTAGCCAAAATAGTACTTAGGGGGAAATATATATCTCTAACAACTTTCATCAATAAAAGAGAGAAAGAGTATATCAACTAATTGGTCATGTAACTAAAAATGTAGAAAAAGAATAAATTAAAAATTCCTAATTAAACACCAAATTAGAAATCAAGAAAATAAAGGAATTTTAAATCCTATTAAATAAAATCCTATTTTAATCATATTAAAATTAAATTTTAATAAAATTGAAAGTAAGAATGTTTTAATTTCCTCATCCTTGGTGGTAGATTCACCTTTTTCATTCTTCTTCTTTTTTTTCCTTTGCTAGGCAATGAGGTTAAGTGACTTGCCCAGGGTCACACAGCTAGTGAGTGTTATGTGTCTGAGGCCAGATTTGAACTCAGGTCCTCCTGACTGCAAGACCAGTGCTCTATCCACTGTGCCAACTAGCTGCCCCTACCTTTTTCATTCTTGATATTAGCAATTTGGTTTTCTTCTTCTTTTTTTAAATTAAATTAACCAAAGGTTTATCTATTTTATTGTTTTTTTTCCATAAAACCAGCTCTTAGTTTTATTTACTAGTTCAATAGTTTTCTTAATTTCAATTTTATTAATCTTTCCTTTGGTTTTCAATATTTCTAATTTGGTGTTTAATTGAGGATTTTTAATTTGTTCTTTTTCTAGTTCTTTTAATTGTATGCCCAATCATTGATCTCTTTTTCTATTTTATTTATGTAAGCATTTAGTGATATAAAACTTCCCCTAAGAACTGCTTTTGCTGCATCCCATAAGTTTTGGTATGTTGTCTCATTGTCATTCTCTTGAATGAAGTTATTGATTGTTTCTATGACTTGTTGTTTGATCCACTTGTTTTTTAGGATTAGATTATTTAGTTTCCAATTGCTTTCTAGTCTATCTTTCCATGGCCCTTTATTATATATAAATTTTATTGCATCATGATCTGAAAAGGATGCATTTAATATTTCTGCCTTTCTGAATTGGATTGTGAGGTTTTTATGCCCTAGTACATGGTCAATTTTTGTGTATGTGCCATGTAACACTGAGAAAAAAGTATATTCCTTTCTATCCCCATTCAGTTTTCTTCAGAGCTCTATCATACCTATCTTTTCTAATGTTCTATTCACCTCCTTAACTTCTTTCTTGTTTATTTTGTGGTTAGATTTATCTAGTTCAGAGATGGGGAGGTTGAGGTCCTCCACTAGTATAGTTTTGCTATCTATTTCTTCCTGTAACTTCCTGAACTTCTCCTCTAAGAATCTGGATGCTATACCATTTGGTGCATATATGTTTAGTAATGATATCACTTCATTGTCTACAGTGCCTTTTAGCAAGATGTAGTTTCCTTCCCTATCTCCTTTGATAAGATCTATTTTTGCTTTTGCTTTGTCTGAGATCAGGATTGCTACCCCTGCTTTTTTTACTTCAGCTGAAGCATAATATATTCTGCTCCAGCCTTTTACTTTTACCCTGTGTGTGTCACTCTTTTTCAAATGTGTTTTCTGTAAACAACATATTGTAGGATTATTGTTTTTAATCCATTTTGCTATCTGCTTCTGTTTTATGGGAGAGTTCATCCCATTCACATTGACAGTTATGATTACCATCTGTCTCTCTCTCTCCATCCTTTCCCCCATCCCCATTTATGCTTTTCTTTTTCCTTTCTCCTTTTACCTCCTCACCAGTGTTTTGCTTTTGACCACCACCTCCCTCAGTCCCTCCTCCCTTCTATTAGTCCTTTCCCTTTTCTTCCCCTTTACCCTTACTGCTTCTTACCTCCCTTCTATTCCCCCTCCCCTTTTTTTCCCCTTTTCCCTCCTACTGCCTATAGGACAAGTTAGATTTCTATACCTAACTGATTATGTTATTCCCTTCTTGAGCCAAATCTGATAAGACAATGCTCATCTCCCTCCCTTCTTTCCTTCTGATGTAGTAGGTTTTTGTGTCTTTTCCTGTAATGTCATTTACCCTTATTTGCCTTCTCCTTTCTCAGTACATTTTCTTAGATCAGACTAATCCACTTACTTGGATCCAGCTAACTTCATTTTTAAAAAGAAAGAAGAAAACCCAAATTTTATCAAAAATGAAAAGAGTCAATGCACAACCAAAGAAAATGTAATTAAAACATTTATTAAGAACTATTTTGCCCAATTATAGCAAATAATACTCCCAATCTCAATAAAATAGGTAAATATTTGCAACAAATATAAATTTCCCACTTTAACAAATAATGAAATAGAACACATAAATAACACTCTTAGAAAAAGAAATTGAACAAGCAACAAAGTTTTCGAAGGATAAAAAAAAAAGCCAGGATCAGATTTTACAAGTGAAATCAATCAAACTTTTAAAGAAAAATTAAATCTAATACAAAATAAACTGCTTGGGAAAACTAGGTAAAGAAGGCATCCTACCAAATTCTTTCTATGACTCACATATAGTTTTGATTTTTAAGCCAGGAAGAATGAAAACACCAAAAGAAAAGTTTAAACCAATTTTCCTAATGAATATTGATGCAAATATTTCAAAGAAAATACTAGGAAGGAGACTGCAGCAATATATCACAAAGATCATATGACCAAGTTGGATCATGGTAATAGAAACTAGTATACTTTTTCTCAGCTGTACCTAGTACTTTCACAAAAATTGACCATGTTGTAGGACATAAAAATGTCCAGGAATGTTGAAAAAAAGTAATAACAAACTTTCTCTGAAGAAACAAAAGATTAAGAATCAATGACATAAATGAAGGAAGGCATTCTAGCAGTCCCAGATCTCAAACTATACTAAAAAATGGTATCATCAAAAAAATCTCATATTGAATAAGAAATAGAGTGGTTGATTGATGGAGTAGATCAGGCACACAACCTAAGAAGTAATGACCACAATAACATAGTGTTTGATAAACCAAAAGATTCAAAGTATTGAAAAAAGTACTCACTATCCAAGAAAATCTGCTGGGAAAACTGGAAAGCATAAAGAAACCAGGGATAAATCAACAGTCACAACATATATACCAAGATAACCTTAAAATGGGTATGTGATTTAGATATAAAGAGTGATAACATAAGCAAATTTAGGGAAGCATAGAAAAATTACCTATCAGATTTATGGATAAGGGATAAGTTCATGACTAAATGATAGAAAAGTATATGACAGGCAAAATGGATAATTTTGATTGCATTACATTAAAAAGAGTTTACACAAACAAACCAATACAGCCAAAAGTAGAAGAAGAGAAACTGGGAAAAAATTTACAGAAAGTTTCTCTGACAAAGGTCTTATTTCTCAAATTTATAGAAAACTGAGCCAGGCTGCTCAAGATAAGACATATTCCTCAACTGAAAATTGTCAGCAGTTTTCAGAAAAAGAAATTAAACCTAACAGTATGTCCAAGAAAATTGCTCTAAATCACAAATAAGTAGAGAAATGCAAATTAAAAATAAATATGAGGTAATATGTCATACATATCAGCTTGGCTAAGGTGGCAGAAAGGGAAAATAACAAATGCAGAAGGGGGATGTGGAAAAATAGTGAAACTAATGCACTATTGGTGTCACTGTGACTGTTCCATTCATTCTGGAGAGCAAATTGGAACTATGACCAAAGAATTATGAAACTGTTCATACCTTTTGATCCAGCTACTATATCTGTACTCCAAAGAGATCAAAGAGATTTTGTAGTAGCTAAGAATTGGCAACTGAGAGAATGCACATTGACTGAGGCACGATGGAAGAATTTATAATGAATGATTTTGGTGCAATACTGTTGTGCTGTAAGAAATGACAAAGGGGATGGTTTCATAAAAACCTATTGAAGACTTACATAAGCAGCTGCAAAGTGAAGTGAGCAGAACTAAGAAGACTTTGTACATAGTGATAGCAATATTGTAAAAATAAATCAACAATGAAAGCCTTAGCACCTCTGATCGATACAGTGATCCATGACAGTTCCATAGGTGTGATGCAAAATGCTATCCATCTTCTGAGAGAGAACTGAAGAACTCTGAGTACAGATAGAAACATTTTTTCACTTTCTTTTTCTTTTCTTTTTAACAACTTGGGGAATGTGCCAAATATGTTTTGCATGGCTTCATATGTATCAAATTTTTTGCCTTCTCAATGGGTAGGAGAAGTTGTGGAAGGAGGGAAAAATTGCAGATGAAAGAAATTTTTAAAAAATCAATAAAAAATAAAAGACTTGCATAGAGAATGAAAGCAAGGATAGGTAGAGAAAAATGGATTCAAAAGCATTGTATAGGCCTATCAAATTAATATCATGAGTGCTAATGATCATAATACCTGAAAGTGTCAAGGAAAACTAAGTATAATAAGAAAGAAGGTATCCATATTGGAGAAAAGTAGAGAATTAAAAAAGAAAACCTCATCAAATGCTCAGGTTTGACACTGTGAGGTTCAAAATTGTCCAATCCAGAAGAAAAACCGATGAGACACAGGTCTGAGCCAATAACCATTTATTAAAGGGACTGTACTCCTTTAGTGAATGGGACCGTAGATCTTCTCACAATTTGAGATGCCCCTTTTCCTTACGGCCTTACTTTTATAGGGCTTGATACACAGACATGTAGAGAAGGCAAAGTTAAACACAGAGTCTTATTGGTTGATAGACCTTGCTCATCACCTTTCAAGAGGGCCAGAAATGATGTATCAGCTTGGGTGGTGACAGGATGGCCAAGACAAGGGTTATCTGTTGATTTAGTGATTATAATATGGACTCCTCCTCATGTTGGGCAAAAAGGTGGTCTGGAGATACTAAGATAAGTCGGGGCACTTTCCATATCACATATCACATCAAGACATCCCACTCAAACTGGGTTTGGTCATGTACTCATCACACAAAAGGGTGGTGGTTCTCTAGACAGCATTCTTGTGGTTAGAGAGGTGAACTTTATAACAGGTTAGTGAACATTGAAAAGTGAACTTACATCTTGTAGTTTAAAGTTTGAGGCCTATTATAAGAAAGATTCTATCATATCTAAATCTCTAGATACAATATATATCAATGTTGAAATAGAAAAATATATTTATATATTATGTAATATATATTAATGTATATAATTTTTATCATAATATTAGTTAACTAGATGGATTAAATGTATATTACTAGCTGAATATACCATCAATAATTGATAACAATCATTACTCCTATGGATTCACTTTGCACTGATTAATGCTGATTGGAATAAAATAAGGGTCCAATAAATCATTCCTCAACACCAGCTATGACAAAGCAGAGATCTGGAATCAAGAATACCTGATTTTACATCCATCCTCAGACATTTATTATCTGTGTGACTCTGGGCAAGTCACTTAACTTGTTTGCTTCATTTTTCCCAACTATAAAATTGGAATACCATCTATTCCATAGTATGGTCAGGATTTGTAGTTTAATATACTACAGCTAAGTAAGCAAAGACAATCTTATACTGCCCAAAGAGAGACATATTGTCCAGGAGTAGTGAAATTAGTCTGCTTTCTAAGTAGGAATGAAGAAAACATGAATGAAAATTACATGAGAGAAAAGGGTTAATTGTCTCAGTTAAAAAAAAATGCTAGAATAAATAAATAGGGAAGAAAAAATATAGCCACCAAATCTCAAGATATCTTTTTTTTTTTCCAGCCAAAGACAAGGTTTATTAAAGATCCACCATATTGGCCATACTCTTGAGGAATCTAAGCATTTGTATCACTAGTGCAAGCAGGCCAGATTTTAAGAATCTGAGCACCTTAATGGAGACAAGATGGATCTTATATACTAAAGATTCTGGGAGGGATCTAGGAGTGGCCAAGTAGTTTGGGTTGACTGGAGGAGGGGTCTGGGAGAAGGGAGTCTAGGGAGGGTCTTGATGGGAGTGACTCAGAGGTAGAATAGGGTCTAAATAGGATCAAGGGCATGAAGTGGTTGGAAGCCATCTAGAGGTAACAGACAATAGAGGGCTGGGTTAGGTTAAGGGTAACAGAGAATTGGAAAATTGGGTGTAGGTGATAATCAAAGGCCATTTGATAGGATTATAGCCTCGTGAAAACACTAGAGATTTCCTTGCTCAAGTGGGAGAGTTCAAGGAGAGTCCAAGGTGGGGTTTTCTAAGGCCCTTAGACAAATGGGTGTGGGTCCATACCCCATCATTCCTCACTCAAACAAATGGGACCCACATTCTTTTGGAGTGAGGTGTGAAGGTCTTGACTTCTGAAACTGCTTCCTGCTGGCAAGAGGTGTAGAGCTGTCCCTGCCTCAAGGGGGTCCCAAAGAAGAGGTTGACTGGAACCAAGAACAGGCTGTATCCAGAGACAATGGGGGGACATTGGCTGGTACTGGCTGCTTGCTACCAACTGTAGGTGAATGGCCTGTAGTCTGGAAGACACAAATCTGACAGAAAAGATCGCAGGGCCCAGATACAGGAAGAAGTAAAAGTGTAAGAGCCTCATTAAAATCATTTACATTTGACCTGCAGGATTATCTGATCTTGTAACTTTTTCAAAAGTTTAATTAACTCTTTTGCAGGTAGAAGTTTTTCACTGCGGGTTTAATAGTTATACAAATTAAATTGCCAGAGACTGATTTTCACTTCAATTATCACTGAAATTCTCCTTCCCAAACCAAACTAAAGATGTTTCTGATTTAATTTCAGTTGTTTGGGGGGTATTGAATGACTACATGTTCAGGTCAAAACAACAAGATCTCACACACTTGCATTGATCTTTTACTGACCACTTGTTCTGATCATAGAAATGTGCTATAAAAGGATAAAGCAGGGACTAGATTTAGGGCCCAAATGCAACAGGATAAAACTCCTTAGCTCTGTTTGGATTCAGATAATTCACAGTTTTGCAACCATGCAGTATCAAATCTACCTCACAGCCAGACTCAGGAATAGCCAGGTGGGTAACATTCCTTTTCAAAGGAAGATAATGAGGAAAGTGAGCCAGGAGGATCCCATCTTACACCAAGGCTAAAATTGTCCTCTCAGCTTTTCCTGATACAGATTTTCCACCAGAATCACATTCACTCTGAGTAGTGTGCAGCACCTGTCTTAGAGATGGTGGATTACTGATTATTGATGGATTATTATGATCCATCAGACAACTCAAAAAAAATTATTTACAGTCCCAAGAGCTTTTACCTCAAACAACAAGTTTCACTAGGAAAAAATTTTCCAGGATTTACATCTCAAATTTAAATTTTTTCCTGGTATAAAAAGCTGATTGTTAGAGATTATTTCTATATGCTTGCAAATTCTCAGCAAACCATAACCCAAACAAGCTTTTTGGCAAGTTTATACATTAAAACAATAACTAACAATAGGCAAATTGTTTTAGCTGTAACCAAATTATGAAAAGTTGCTTCACATAACTGATATAAAAAGTTTACCATTCTGAAACTTATACCAATCAGGTGACTTCAATGTTGCTAAATGCATTTCCAAATTACTTTACACAGAGAATCAACATCTCATCATTAACAGTTAAAACTACAAGTGAGTGTGCTTACCTGAGTATGGAGGCTAGCTTCTTTATCTTGACCCATCTTCCTCTCCTCTCTCCCCACAGCTTCTGGGGGTTGAGGTGGGGGTGGAGTGAGCAGGATATGCTGAAACTGGGTGATGCTTCCAGGCAAAGGTTGCTCAAGGGCCCAAGGCCATTGCCAGTGGGGTCCATGCTGAAGCTGCTGCTCCACCCCCCTTCCTTTTGCCAGGTGGGGAAAGGCAAATTCCAAGGTGAGGGGGAAGGGTGAAATTCTCTGCTATGAGAGGGGTTAACAAAGATACCCTCTTGACACAAGGGAAGGGAATGGGAAAAGGGAGTGACCAGGGATGTAAGGAGTATTTCAAAACTCCTTAATGATTGATCACAAAACTTCCAGAATCTGCTAAGATGTTTTTAGCTGTTCTAACTTTTCCTTGTAGCCTCCATGAAGGAGGATTCGGGGGTATAGAGGGAAGGGAGTAAGTAAGCCTCAAGGAACCAAAAACACCTGGAGTTTTCCCAATTCCCTAGTGCTGGCAGAATTGACAGAATTGGGTATACACTTCTGGATAGGGCATCTGTCCTTGTCCTCTATGCTGCAGAAGGTGTATTCAGGTCCATGGCCTTGAACCAAATTGATGGACCAAGAGCTGAAAGCATCAGGCCAAGTGCAAGACAGCCTTATAATTGTCTGCTTCCTAGGTGCTTGGAGAGTGACTCCCAACTGCAGAGCAAGAAAGGGGGGAGGCTTACATACCTTCTAGTGTTGGCTGGAGAAGAACTTGCGGTTAGGCAGTTTGCCCGTACAAGATACCAAAATGTTGAGGTTTAGAGGTTTAGGAGTTCTGGGACCTTTACTTCCTTTCTTCTCATTTTCTTCCTAAATCCCCACAGTCTAGCTTCTATTTCTCTCAAGAATTACCAATGATTTCTTAATTGACAAATAAAATAGGCTTTTCTCAGGCTTTCTCTTTTTTGACCTCCATGAACATGCTGTCTCCTGATAGAGAGATGAAAGACTCAGAATGCAGAATGGGAGAAATGTTTTTTGGACATGGCCAGAGAGGAAATTTATTTCCATTGACTATACATGTTTGTAAATGGGTTTTGTTTTACTTGTGTTCATAACTGGGGGAGGGAGTTGGGGTGAGAAGGTAATGTTGACTGATTAAAAAAAATAAAATATTTGTATATTGTGATAATCAGAATTCAATAAATCAAAAAACAATGATTAAATGTCTACTATGTGTCAGTCACTGTGCAAAGTGCTGGGGATACAAAAAGAGGCAAAAGACAGTTCTTGTTCTCAAGGAGCTTATAATCTAAACATGCAAACAAGTATATACAAATTAAGCCATATATGGGATAAATAGGAGATAGTTAACAGTTGGAAGGGATTGCAATTTAGAGGGTTTGGGAAAGGCTTCATGTAGAAGGTGGACTTTTAATTGAGACTTAAAGGAAGCCAGGGAGATGAGTTAGAATACCCAGAGGCTGAGAGATAACAGTTTCTTTGTGGAATAGCCAAGAGGCCATTGTCTCTAGGTCAAAGAGTATATGTTGTGGAATAAGGTGTAAGAAGACTGCAAAGGCAAATGGGCTAGATTATGAAGAGCTTTGAATGACAGAACAGAACAAACATATTTGATCTCAGATGCCTTTGAAATTTAATGTGTGTGTGTGTGTGTGTGTGTGTGTCTATGTGTGTATGTGTGTGTGTGTGTGAAATGCTTAGACTTGAGCTTTAAGAAAATTACTTTAGTGTCTGAATGGAGGATGTA
>NW_020947290.1:0-19430 GCF_900497805.2 Vombatus ursinus
AGGAGGGGAAGGAAAGAGGGAGGGTACAGGGGAAGGGGGCAGGGGAAGGAGGAGGGGAGGGTAGAAAAGAGGGAAGAAGGGGGGAGGAGAGAAAGAAAAGGAAGGAGGAGAGGAAGGATTCCACCCTGAGAGGGGAAGGGTCCTGTTGGTTAGGGAAGGAAAGAGAGAAGTACATGGAGGAGGTAGTGGCAGGGGCAGATAGTCACTTACCCAGAGACACCTCTGTACTCTCTGAGACATTCACATAATCCTCTCCCCACACCACTACAGGAAAATACCCCAGGATGAAGAAGTTAGAGCCAGGACAACCAGAGACAACCCTCCATATCTGTCACCTGTAAATACCCCCAACATGCACACACATGCCCTTCCTTACCCAGCCACACAAAAACTCCCCCATCCCTGCACAGTCTAGTTGTCCAGACAATGCTCCTCCCCCCAACCCAGACCAATCCCCCCCAACCTGGCAAGCCACAGGGGGGCCCCCCCCCAATCACTCCCAACTCACTGGAAGATGGACTATCCCTAAGGCCGGGACTACCCAGGTTAGGTGTTGAGTTGGACAGAGGTGCAGAGTTGGAATTCGGGCAGTCATCCGGTAGAACCTCACTGCCAAGGGGAAACAGGATGGTGAGACCCCCAAGCCTCTCCCTTCTCAAAGACTCTCCCTTTGAGGTCAACCCTACTACTCACAGATAGCCTTCATTATGGTAGTCATCTTCTTCATCGGCATCCTCAGGTTCTAGCTCCAGGGGAAACACAGGTATCAGAGTAGGTGGTCTGGGGAGGCCTGTCCAGTCAGGCCCATTCCTTCCTTCCTCCCTCTCCCCAAGGTCCCAGCCCAACCCCCCACTGCCAGTGGTGACTGATATACCCTCATTCTCGTAGCTGGGCTCACTGCCTGGGAAGGAAAGAGAGAGTCACCATCAGCTCAACCACCCAGCCTGAGCCAGGATCACTCTCCCACCCACTTCAGGCTACAGAACCACCCTCCATAACTAGTTCATTGTCCAACTCACGGGTGTCTGCGTCTCTCCGAGAAGTAATCCGGTTTGACAACCCTGGATGTTGTGGAGATCTCCTAAAGGGTTAAAAATTAGGGGTCACCACCTGGGGAAGGGAGGGAGCTTTGAGAGCCTAGAGGAATGGGGGCAGTAGTGATGCCTTGGCCCAGGGGAGGCAGGAAGGTAGAAAGGCAGAAGACTGAGGGCAGTGATATAGATATCCCAGGATTCAGAGAAGGCCCGAGGGCAAGAAGGCAGAGGCGATAGACTTCAGGTTAGACTGGGGTGGCTGGAAAAGAGGGGCCCGAGGCTCAGGGGACACCAGAGAGGAAACCTGAGCAGATACTTACGGGATAGGGAGCAGATCTGGCTGGCAGGATACTGTAGATGGCCACGAAGTATTAGTGTCTGTGGGGTAAAGATTAGAGGTACACAGCATCAGAGGACCTGGGGTAGGGGGAAGGAATCAGGTCAGGGCTGAGAGCCCCAAGGAGAGGTAGAGGACAGCTTGAGATCTACCCAGGGTAATGGCCCTTAACGCCTAGAAGGACATTTTCTTCAAGAAATTCAAGGTTCAAGAGGATTGGGGACTGAGGGGTCTCTTAGACGAGTTCATTATTCATTCAGCAAACATTAATGAAACGCCTCCTGCATCTAGAACATGCAGAACACTGAGCTAAAAGCACCATAGGAGATACAAAGTTTAGCAAAGATATGGCCCCATGGTCCTGTCATGGAATCTAGAATCCAGTAAGGGAGAAGACACAAAAGCAGATTGCTAGCATTCACAATATTATGTGAGTAGTATATCAGAGAGCTGGCAAAACAATGGGAATGGAGGTCAGATGGAGAAAGTTATTAACTGGGGGGGGTGTTAACTTCCCAGGTATAGGGGTGGGGACTTAAAAAAAGATGGGCAGGAATACAGTAGGTGAAGAGAGGAAGGGAGGATATTTCAGGGATAGGGCACATTATTAGAAAAGACACATAAGGGAAGGTTCTTTTGTTTCTTTCAGAAAAAATATTTTTAATATTTCAATTTTTTACTTATTATTTTATATGATAAATAATATTCTTAATATTTTAAAAATAATATTATTACATGCAATCACTTCTAAAAGCCCTTCACATCTACAGCATAGGATCACAAAATTTAAAGCTGTAAAAGAGACCTCAGAGTTCAAGTTTGGCTTAATTTCCTCACTTTACAGAGAAGGGCCTGTCCAAGGTCCATACAGCTAATAGGTAACACAGGGTAAGCTTTCAAACCCTGTCCTTCCGACTCCAAGTCAAGAGATATCTTCACGTGGTCTCTCCAGATGTCGCCATTTAGTAGTTCTTGTCAAAGTCCTCCCTGGGGTATGTGAAATTCTCTAGCTCTCCTGGCCTTAGCAAGGAAATTTTCCCCTCCCCTCAATCCACCCAATGGAAACTCAACGGCACACAATACCGCTAAAGTTAAAAAAAAACAAACCAGATAAAACAAATACGTCAAAAAACACTGTTAGCAAGAGCACAAAGCACGTGAAGAGCTGTAAAACTTATAATCTGTCATCTCCCAAATTTCTCAATCCTGTCTGACCTGTAGGGGCCCTATTTCTCCATGTCTCCCTATTCCTTTTCCCAAACCAATAAAGGAGGAGGTATGGGCCACACATGGGGGAAGTATTGCATGAGTCACTAAAAAAACAATGGCCTCTTAGGACCTGACTCTCTTCAAGACTCCACTCATGTACCCATCTCCTACAAGAAGGCTTTCCTTACCCTCCTGGGTCGTTAATACTCACCTCTCCCTAAATTACTTTGCATTTATTTATCTGTGAACATATAGTGCCCACCTCCTGCCCAGGAGAACATAAGCTCCTTGTAAGCAAGGACTATCTTTTTTGTCTTTTTACATCTAACACAGAGGCCTACCACAGAGTTGTTGTTTATCCTTTGTTCTCGAAGAGGACCATGATCATCAGGAAGATGATGACATGACTTGCAAGTGAATTGGATTTGAGTGAAAGAGAGCTGTGCAAAGTTACCAGCCTCACTTTCTCCTCTAGAGCCATCAGGGTCCAGTGGCAAGATATAGATCAGGACGACTGGAGATGGTCCCAGATGCAGTGGAGACCTTGGCCTTTTTAAGCTAAGGTCTTTCCAAGTTATCATTTTGACTGACAAGGCCCATTGAGTGATTAAGGCAGGGTAAGAAACGAGCCAAGGAATGGTCCCTTTTACCTAAGGTAAAAAAAATCAATCCGGGAGGGGAAGACTCAGGGTTCCTGACCAAAAGAGAAACAATTACTATTTACATTCAGTCTGAACCATCATGGCCCAAACAATGACCACTAAGCAGAGCTTTGGGCTGGGACCTATTGGTCAATCAATGAGAGCTAGAGTGAATTTGGTTTAAGGCTTGGTCTTTAAGAAAGAAATCTAGCCCATAAACCCCAAGATATCTTTTGTTAGGTTTCAGCCATAAAAATTTTATATTCCTTTGGTCAAAGCACCCACAGGTAAGGTTATGATACCCTATGTGGGACAGAGGGAACAGGAAGGAGGGAAGGCAAGGGGAAGACAGGAAGGAAGGAAACAAGGAAGGAAAGAAGGAAGGAGAAGGAAGGAGAAGGAAGGAAGGATCTGCGCTGCCCAACTGGAACTGGCCAGTTGGGTTGGGGCAGCTCAGATTACTCACAGGTTGTTATTTGTCCTTCGTTCTTGAAGAGGACCATGACATCAGGAAGGTGATGCCATGACTTGCAAGTGAATTGGATTTAAGTGAAGGAGGACTGTACAAAAGTTACCAGCCTCACTTTCTCTTCCGGAGCCATCTGGGTCCAGTAGCGATATAGATCAGGACTGAAGATGGCTCCCACCACAAAGAATAGGCACTTGATTAAATGCTTATTGAAATGAACTAAATGGTTTGTGATTGGCTAATTCAATTCAACGAACTGAATTCATTAAGCAGTCCACTCTGCCTGCACAGGCTGGGGAGGGAAGAAATACAAAAATGAAAAATAATCCTTTTAGGAGACTGAAGATCCCAATGGTCTAAGGAGTCTAATCATAATGAGTCTCAAAGCAAAGGTTCTTAACATGGGGTCTGTGGATACATTTCAGGGGATCTGTGAACTTGGATGAAAAAGTTACATCTTTATCTTCACTAACCTATAACTGAAATTGAGCATCTCCTTAGATTATGGATGTAGGCAACTAACTATTGTTCTGGGAAGGGGTCCATATGCTCTAACTGAAGGGCCATGGGTCCACAGCACAAAAAAAGTAAAGAACCTCAGTCTTAAAGGGTCACTTTACTTTGGAGCTGGGCTTAGAGGAGGGACAAAGAACTGGGCTCAGCTCTGTGACCTTGGGCAATTTATCCCCTACCTCGGGGGTCCCATCCTCCCAACCCCCAAACTAGTGCCTCAGTTTTATCATCTGTAAAATGAGGTCAGACTCGATAATCTCTGAGACATCTTCCAGCTCTAAATTCAACGATGCTGTGGGTCAAAGGTTGTGGTAGACATTCCAAGGGCAGGAGATTGGGAATGAATCCCTAACAAATACAGTACAGACACATAACAAAAGCCATATCTTTCAAATTCTCACACACTGACACACAGACTCACTCACAGTGACACTCCCCCAAGACTTCATTCCCTTATTCCTCAAAGCAGTCCCAGGGAAGTATATAATGTATAGAGACCTCCTGCCATACTCACAGGGGCGTTTGAGGATGACTAATCCGCTGCCTGGCTGATATGAGCTGGTGAAAAGAAGGAAGGCATGGGCTGGGGGTGGTAGAAGAGGAGGCCCCATACTTCCATACCCATCTCCAGCCACCACCCCAACATCCTCTCACCAACCAGCCCCTCCTCAGCTAACTCCCCTCCTTCCAATACTGGTCCATCACAGTCACCATTTGGGAATGAGGAATAGTCACAGACACTCACCCGTCACTTGGGGGGGACCTCAGAGTTGGGGCCTGTGGGGGAGGAGGCAGGTGAGGCTGAAGGGGTGGGACAAGAACAGGCGTTCCTTTAGGCGAGGGCAAGGAACAAGGAGAGGTGAGCCCATAGGAGGAACAGCAGATGAACTTGTTTATATGGGAACACAGGACCCTTTGTGTGAGGCAAAGGGATGGTTTATGGGGTTGACTGGGTCTAGGGGCCTTCAAGCTAGAAATGAGCTGAAAGTATTTCACTTACCAGGGAGGTCCCGGCAACACAAACACAGGGCAGTGACAAGCAGGGCTGGGAACAGTAGAATGAGGAGCCAGAGGAGGCTAGGGCCCAGAGAGGTGGTCTCCATCTGGGGCACAGGCCAAGGCCCACAGGTTAGGGCAGCCTGGAAGGCCAGTCCCAGAAAGCCTTCCAGCCAGACCCCACCCCCACCTATTCCCCTTCCCACTTGACTGGATGGAGCAAGAATTCTATACTCGGATCCCAAACTTTCCTCCCAAGATAATGGGTGGAGAAAAAGGGGAAGTTAAAAGGTTTGAGGGTAGAGAACATCTAAGCCCTCAGCAGGTAATGGTGTCACAAAAGAGAAGCCCATGTAAGGGATGGAGGCCAGAAGAGCCCAGAGGCTACAGACTTAAGGCACTGGAACCCAGGTATTCAGAGTGTGGTATCAAAGGGAGGCAGTGGGCTCAGTCGGCTGTCTCTCTGTATCGGAGGGGCTCAGGCTGGTACCAAGAGAAGCTGATATAGGCAATAAGGGCCAAGTATGAGGCTCTCTCTCTCTCAAGCACTCATAAGATTAGGGTGGGTATAGAAGACAAGCTTAGGTTTACCATGGTCTCTGCTGAGCCTTACTAGCCTGCTGGGAGCCAGGCAGATTGGCTGGGGGGGTCCTGTTTGGGCATCAGAAACCCCCTCCACTCCCGCCACGTCCCCGTACCTGGTCCCTGGTCCTGACGGTTCTGTTCCCCGATCCCCTCTTCTCCTACACTCAGCGCCTGCCCGCCCGCAGCAGGAAGCTGTGGTGAGCTCCGGGCGGGGACAGGAAGTTATCGTGGCTCCTCGCATGGCTGCGCCCGCCTCCCACCCCCAACCTTCTGCCCCCCATGGGGAGGGGAGCACCCCAGGTCTCCCCCATTGCTCCAGTCCAGCATTTCTACTTGGGATGGTCTCCCAGGGGCCTTAGAAATCAAGAATTCCCAGCTGTTCTCAAAGGGTCCTTCTGGATGATCAGGGTTAGCACCACAGATTGTCAGGGGCCACCAGTTCTCCAAATGGGGTCTTGCTCATGCAAGAGACAATACACTAATGGGGAGCAGAGAGGATGGGGAGAAAGAAGAGAAGAGAACTTTGACCTCTCTCAGACTCAATGTGCATCTTTATAAAGAGTGGGTTGGACAAAGGATCTCTGACATTCTGTCTATCATCCAGGGGGCAGAGGAACAGGATAACTACTATCTTATCATCCCTAACAGCTGGACTGCCTGCCAGCTAGCATGAGGACAAGCTTCTAAAGGGTCTATTAGGAAAAGACAGTGGGTGAGTCAATGTCACATTGGACCAACGGAATCACAGACTGCCGGAGCAGGAAGGGCCCTCAAAGCACATACTCTAGACTGCTTGAGCAGGAAGGGCTCCTAAAACAGACTACCTCAAGTTCTAACGCTAACATACAGAGAACCCTGAGCAAAGACAGAATCTGCCTGCCACCCCACAGGGCTCCTCCCCTTCTCTCTCGAGTCACGGAGCTGGGAAGGAAAAGGACACAAGCTGACACTAGGCTCTGGTTACAAAGTTTATTCAGATAAAAATAGCACCAAACCCTCCTGCCTGGACAGTGGGGGCACCTTGCCCCTGACCCCAGGAAGGCGGCTTGGAACCCAACTATAGCCTAACAGAGGCAGAGGGAAAAGAGATCTTCCCTCCCTAAACAGACCTGCAGAAAGTTGAGGGCGCTCGCTCCGTGGCCTTCCAACCACCTGCCCCCTCCCTGATCCAGAATCATTCCCTGATCAATATTGCTATGCATGTAGTGCTTCTATGTGCGTGTGTGTTCAGGGAAGGAAAAAGGGACAAACCTCAGCCACTGTCCCATTCCTATGGTCCCAGGTCAGAAGTCATGGTACCACACCTGGCATAGAGATGGTTTAACAGTCCAGGGTGCTGGGGTTACACTCAGTCCTGCCCACTGCCCACCTATCCCACGAGGGGAACCAGAACACGAGGTAGCCTCAGGCCATAGTCCACCCAATCAGATGAGCACACTGGACACCGGGACCTTGGTAGAACGGCCTCGCTGAGGGACCACAATTCGATCATCTGGAGGGGGCGCATCCCTCAGGAGTCCTGGGGAGAGAGAAGAAGTGATGAGATCAGGGGAAGATAAACATCTCAGAGCAGAGCAGAGGACAGGAGACATGCACGAGCCTACAGGGAGGGGAGGCAGGCACCCCTGTGGAAGGGAGGGCTAGGAAGGGACAAAGGGGCAGAAAGACAGGTAGGGTAAGGGGGTTAGGGAGATGGACCATGGACAGAAGCTAGGGGACGGAGAGAGTATGGAAGACAAGGATCTGGAGGAAGGAGAGCTGGGGATGGGGACGAGGCGCCCTGGAACAAGGCCTCCAACAGGGAATGCTCACCTTGCACATGGAGCTGGGCTCTCTTTCGATCACCTTCAATGTACATAGCGGTGCCCAGGAAAGCTGCACCCCCAAGCGCCCCGACAAAGGCACAAAGCATGAGGGAGAACTGCAGGGCCCGGAACTGGGAGAGGAAGGAAGGAGGCCAGTCACGGCGGAGACGGTCGGATATCTAGAGGGGAGAAGAGAGAGCAAGCTGTGGTCATAGCCTGGGTGGGGGGAGGCCCAGGGGGCTGAGACAACTTCATTTGCTAAAGGGGGATGAAGGGAGTCAGAGATAAGGAGAAGCAGGACAAAGGTGAACGGAGATGGGTCAGAGATAGAGATGAGGGCAGGATGGGAAGCGGGGAGGAACACAGAGAGAGACAGGGGAAGGGACAGGCAGTCAGATTGAGGAGGAGACAGAGAGTCAGGTGGGGAAGGGACACAGAGTTCAAGATCACTCAGATTATCTGCATTGTTTGCACTTCACTATCCCACATCTGTTCAAATGCTGCCTTGAACTGTTCTCTAGTTTGATGTTAGTCTTGTCTCCCTACAAAAGCTCCAGACCCAGGACCAGAATTGGAAAGGGCCTCAGCAACCATGCAGAGAAGACTTGAACACCCTAGATTACACGACCCCACCCAAAAACTTTCCTAACAAGTAGTCATCCAGCCTTCCCTCAAAGAAGCCCAAGAATGAGTAGCTCACCACCTTACAATGCAGCCCATTCCATTTTCTGGAAGCTTTTTCTTTCACCAAGCCAAAAACGTGCCTCCCTGAGATAAGAAGAGCAAGTGTAACCTCCCTTCTGCAGGACAGCTCTTCACCCCTCAGAGGACAGCAATGGATATGTCAGTGGCGGCTGAAATCAGACGGACCCTCCGGGCTGACAAAAAATCTCTCTCTACCTATCCCCACTGCTTTTTAACCTGCCCTGGGCCAGGATGACCCACCCAGGGCTAACACCTCCCAAAAGAAGATTCACACTCACCAGCCCAATGAGGTAGGGGCTCCCAGCATCCCCCAACAGATGGGACAGGACAATCTGGAAGGCCTCTGCTGTTGACCGGCGTGTGGGAATAACCACATACTAGGTAGGGAATTGAGACCCAAAGTTAGACTCCCCAAGAGGTCAGGAGAGGTGAGTAGAAAGGCCAGGACAGAGGGGGGCTAAGTTTGGAATTCCATCAACATTTTCTGAATTAAGCTGCTCAGCTCAAACTACACGGAGGGAGACAGAAGAGAAAGGCTGCTCTTCTCACATGACAAGTGAAATTCCTGACTCACCAGGAGCTTTGAGTTCTGGGTCACCCACATAGGGGAGCAAGATCCGGTCATGGGTCAGTTTCTTACAACAAGACGGAACAAAGCCACTGACCCAGGGGAACAAAAGCCTCCCAGAGACCTCACAGCCAAAGTGCTAATCACTAGGACAGTCACCACCTGTGTCAGGTCAGACACGGCCCACCCTCTCACCAGGAGAATGTCTGCCACAATGGCCCAGTTCATGGACAGCAGAATCTCTCCAATGAAGATGAAAACCTGAGGACAGAAACTGGGCATCAGGGAAAAGATTAGCAGCTCTCTGCCCTTCCCTCTACTTTTTCTTGAGCCATGTGGGGAGGTGTGAGATTGAAGCTGGGGACTATGAGTTTTGCTTCCCCCTTCCCTCCCCCACTGCTCCCGCTCCTCGGTCCAAGCTCAGGGCTGCTGCTGGGAGGGCTGTGTCTGTGCTCCTGTATGTTGGTGGTTGGGTGACATCTGGAAATGGGAAAAAATTGAGGATACTCACATAGGTAACTACAATGCTGCCCTGAGCACAAGCCAGGGCCAGGAACAGAAAGGGGGCAGATCCCAGTAATCCAGCTGCACAGACCAAGGGGTCAGCCCTGGGGTTGGTGTGGCGAAGACGGCGGCTGATCTCTACCCCAGAGGCCACACCCAGAATCCCAGTCACACAGGTGATCAGCCCAAAGATGAGACTGGGAAGGAGAAAAATAAAAGGAAGACTGAGGGGAGCAAGGGGTCCAAGACCCACCATGTTTGTGTAAAAGGTCTCTCCCTGCTTTACAAAGTTCAGTATCCTTCTCCTCCTAGCAGAACTGGGCTCTACCCTGGCCTGTACCAGCTTCTGGAAACTGGCTCCTCCCTGGACCCAGCCCGGGGGGCCCCTGGCTTTTGGCTCCAGGACTTTTATCTTTCACTAACAAATGTCATTTCTATAGGGCCTTAGAGCCTGACCCTGTGAAATGGGCAGTCCATTTTCATTCTCTAGAGGAGGACACTCAGGCTAGAAAAAGTGACTGGCCAAAGGTCCCATGAAAAATATCTGAAAAGATATTTTGGAACTCGTTTGTTCCAAATCCATGTTTCCTTCCACTCTCTCACAGTGGCCTCATACTTTCTAAACCTTCAATGTTCTCAAAACCCCAGCTGGATTTCTGATCTGGCTCCCTGGGCTCAAAGACCTGCAATAGCTTGTCCCTAAATACCTCCTTCTTTGGCCACTGTGACTGGATGTCCGAATCTGACACCTACTCCTTCTTGTCCCTTTTTACCCAGCTGCCACACACATATCAGCCCACAAAGAGTTTTACAGGGGAAGGAAGAAGGACCATCTATCCTGACTAGTTGCTGACCCACTGAGGAAAAATATGAACTCAGAGCCCCTTTCCATAACCCCTTCCCACTCCAAGAACCCTTCCCAGTACCTGTCTGAAGAGGAGCAGGAATCTCCAGGGAGGCAAGGTGGGGTCTCTCCTAAAACTACCCGAGCACGGAGCAGGAATGCTGGTGCCCACAGTGCCAGGGACCCCGTGACAAAGGCCACAGCCGTGAATCCCAAGGAAGAGAGCACAAAACTGGGACTGTAGCAGAAGGGTGAAGGTCAGAATTCAGAACAGTCATCTCCTATCCCGCAACAACACTAAGGGCAAGGGCAAAAGTTAATTTAGGGGAGTGAGAGAGAAGGAAAGGATGGTAAAAGTTGGCAGGAGACCATTTGGTGCAAGTGACATTTATACTTATAAAGCAAGGAGACATAAAATGAAGTTGTTAATCCCCCCTCCCCCCCCTCCCCGCCCCAATACCTGGACTGCAATTTAGTTATCCAGTCACTATTTGGAGGAGGGTGTTAAGGTTTTATGGCTCATGCTTCCTACAGCTCAGAGTCAAACTCCACACAGGATGAACTCCCACTTCATTTTACAAGAAATGTAACTGATCCTCCTTAAAGGACTAAAGAAGTCCAAGGGTATGAGTCAAGGGTTATACAAAAGATTTTCGGACTCACTTCCGAGCCAGAGCCCGAACATCTGCCCACCAAGAGGTAGGGCTCAAGGGAGGGGTGTCTGAATGGCGTTCCACAGCTCCACGAGGCGGTTCCCTCACCACCAGAAACAGCAGCAACACTGCTATCATCCCAAGGCCTGGGGTGACCTAAGGAGAGAGAACAGTCCCCTTAACCTCAGGAACAATTGGAGGCTAGAGAACACAAAACACACACACAGACGCACGCACGCATGCACACACACATATGCATACACACATCCTATTTGGAAGAGGGTCAAAAGTGAGTAAGAGGCTCAAGAAGGATGATCTGTACACCCTCTCCATCCCTCATGGAAGACTCACCCTGAGTGCCCAGTGCCAATCGCCAGCCACATCCTTCACTTTTGATCCTGCGATATAACCCAGACCACTGGAAAAATGATTATGGGATTCAGGTTAGAGGACGTGCCTCTAACAAAAGCTTCTCCTCTCCCCAGATGAGGCTGGTGCCTCCTCCCAGACTGGTTTTCTGTCTCTCATTCTCCAGGCCAGAAAGCCCTTCTCCCAGCCTGAAGACAGAGCCCGAGTTCCTCCTACTCCCTCTCCCCCATGATCTCACCTGCCCACAGGGATGGCAAAGTAGAAGACACTAAGCATTCGACTCCGCTGATCAGCTACAAAGAGGTCGGCAATGAGGGTGGGGGCAATGGTAGAATAACTGGCTTCCCCAACCCCTACCAGGCCCCGTGTAAAGAGCAGCAGCCAAAATCTCTAGAAAAAGAATTTTTAAAAAAAAATGGACATTCTCCACCTCAGAGAGTTTCACAGGCCCTTTACTGACCTCCCAGTCTCTCCAAGCTTCTCGGCAAAACAAAACGAACCACATCTACCTGAAGTGCTGACTTAGGAAGTTATCTACAAAGAAATGATCACTGAAACCACCTAAGTAGTTCAGCTCTCTAGGGGAGAGAACACAGAGAGAAGAAAAGAGAGTCAAGGACAAAGCCTCGGGGAAGGCCTACATTAATGGTGTGGGCAGTGGAACTGAACCAAAACAAAACAAAACAGAGGTTAAGGGTGGGAGGGAATGAATGCCCCTATAACCAGGATGTTCTCAGGTAAAAGAGCAAACAGAGACAAAAACAAAGCTACTTAAATAACATATGAGTTTGTTGTAGTTGTGTCCCACAACAGATCACCAGTAAATGCACTTTGAGAGTGGGGCCAGAACCACGGGACGCTTATTCACCTCTCTAGGGATGAATGAAGAACCCAGAGTCACCAGTGACCAGAAGGCAATGCCACCACACATGAGGTACTTCCTGTTATATCTGTCACCCAGGTAGCCAAATACAGGGGCCAGCACCATGTAACTGGAAATAAACACTGGAGAAGAGACAGAAGGATTAAACCCTCCCATCAGAATGCCCTGTCTCCCCACCCAAAGACCCATAACCCTGAAGAGGCACAGAGGGGAAAAAAATTTCTCAGACTCCAGGACATTCCTCTTCACACTGAAAGCAGCTTATCCCAGAGACAGAACCCTACTCACCAGTCTGGATGAGGCCGGAGCTGCTGTCACCAATACCAAAGAACTGCTCAATGTCTGGAAGAACGCCTGAAAAACAGTTCAGTGGAAGGGAAGGTGGTGAGGAAAGGAAACTATCTTTCGAATCAAGCTTATCTTCCTCTTTTTACCAGCAATGGAATCACCTCCAAAAGCCTCTGGTCTTTTCTTGGTTGCCTCAAAATTCAATTCAATATTTATTAAGCACCATTATGTGCAAAGTGTTCAAAATACAAAACCACAAATTAAATAGTCTCTGCCTTCAAGGATGGGCAGTTAGGTGACACAGTGGATAAAGTGCCTGACCTTAAGTCAGGAAGACTCATCTTCCTGAGTTCAAATCGGGCCTCAAACACTTACTAGCTGTGTGACCCTGGGTTAAGTCATTTAAACCCTGTTTGTCTCAGTTCCTCATTTGTAAAATGAGCTGGAGAACTAAATGGCAAAGCACTTCAGCATTTTTGCAAAGAAAATCCCAAAATGGGATCATGAAGAATCAGACACGACTGAAAAAATGACTAAACAAACAACTACTACCTTCAAAATGTTGATACAAAAGTCCTTCCAAATTAATTACCTGCCACAGTAAAACGGTCCATGTAGTTAAGAAGGTTGATATAACAAAGTACACCCACAATCAAAGTTGCATGTCGAGGGGAGACGCCTGTTATCAGTTGTAGCCCTTCCCCATCTGGGTCTTCTCTATCCTGTGGCTCTGAACCCCCCAAACTTGCAGTCTTGCCAGCGCCAGGGGTTGGGCCCCCCACTCCTTCTTCTGTATCATCTGCTTGGCTGAGAAATGGGGCTGTGTCTGACTGACCCAGCAGCCCAGGCATAGCTGCCCCTCAGCCAGTTCTCTCCGTGGTTACTTGTCCCTTACACTTTCAGACCCAGACAATTTAACCTGGAGGAAAGAGGAATATACATTCACCATGAAGAAGATACAAAGTAGGAATTTAAAAGTGCCTTGGAAATTAAATCTAGCTCCTTTTTAAAGTCTCTATTGGCTCTCAATTGTTGATACTGTGATTTTTACAAAGAAAGATACTGAGACCCAAAGACAATGAGTGACTTGCCTAATGTTATAAAGAAGACAAATCAAGGCACAAGGGCTAGAACCCTGATTCCCTGATTCTTAGCTCACAACTCTTAACGGGCCTTCACAAGAAAAATGACATATATCGTCCCGAATGGGAGTGAAAAAGACCCAAGGAAAATGCCTGTTTACATTCAAAGGGCTTGTTTTATAAGTGTTTTCAGTTGATCCTCACAACCGCAAGAGGTGGTATCATTATGCCCATCTTACAAGTGAAAAAATAAGAAACTCAAAGAATTCACACTATTAGAGTCTGGTCCCCGCCCCATCTGCAAGGCCTGGCCTCCACCGCGGTCCGGCCTTCGGCCTCCTGGGCCCCTCCCACCTGACCTGGGAAGGTACACACAAAACATATCCACGTGGTTACTGCGACCCCCGCCAGGGAAGCAGAGAAGGCGAGCCCGGTGCCACAGGAGGGGCTAGTGCTGGGGGTGCAGGCATGTGCGCACCAAAACCCAGATACCGAGAGAGCAGGAAAGAGGGGTCCGAGCAGGAAGGAGGAACCCAAGGAAGCCAAGTTTACAGGGGGAGGAAAGGGGCGGGGAATACGGCTCCGTGACCCACCCCAGCCCACGGGGCAGGGGCGCTCCAAGCCACCTTTTCCTTTGGTCCAGGGAGCTCCTCTTACCCTAAATAGTGCACGATTCCCGGCGCCCACCGGCTCTGCAGCCGCTGCTACCCTGGAGTGCTCAGGCACCAAACGGCACCGCGGTCACCGCCATGATAGCTGCGCGAAGGTCATGTGACCCGGGGGCGTGGGCGAGCCGGCGAACCAGATCGGGAGTCACATGACAGGATCGTGCCCTGAACACGTGATGGGGCAAGTTACACGTTACTATGACAATAAGGGGACTGGTCTCCAACCTTCCTCAAAACCTATCCCGAGGTCTCCACCTCCCGCCAGAGCCAGATGGCGGCGGCTCCGGGACCCGAGGAGCAGCGAGCTGGGATGCTGTGGCTCTCTTCAGGCTCCAGGATAGGCCTAATACACGCTTGACACCGGACGGGTCCCTCGGTCTCCGGAAACGTTGCCCCGGTGGCCTCAAAGTCCCCTCCAGCTCTCGATCTAAGCTCGTAAGGTCCGATAGACGCTGCCGGGGGCGGCCGCCCAGTACCCTTTTCTAACACGAGGGGCATCGGATGCAGAGGCTGTGAGATGATGGGTCCCATCCCACACCCTGGAGGCGCCGAACTTGGCACAGCAGTTTCCGCTGTCGGGCTCACGGGCGGCCCCCGCGGCCGCAGGGAAAACCACGTGGGGAAGGAGTTGGGGAAAGGTCACAACCCTTCTAATTCTTGTGGCCTCCCTGCTTTAGCTCCCAACAATCCCTGCGCCCACAAGTGTCCCCTTCACCCCCACCGGGTGAAATGTTACCCATCTTTTAAAGCCCGAATAAAATGCCAAATGCTACCATGATTATTCTTTGATGGTCCCGGGCAATGGTAAACCACCCCTTGCCAAGTACTTGACAAACAACTTAGTTTTCATCTATCTTGTGTAGTTACTACATATAATTTGTATTGTAGTTATTTATGCTGATATGATACAGCAAAATCCTACTCTGATGCCTCAGGGAGTAACTAGTTTCTCTAGGTTTCTCTTTGGCAGCATCGAACAAGCTTCTGGCAGGTCCTACAAAGCTAGAAAGGCTTTAATTAAGGGCCCAGCCACTAATGGTTGACCGAAGACTGACCCATCTAGCTAAGAAAGGCTCATCCTTGGGCTGGCTATAGGTTGATGAAGTTTTCAGTCACAGTAATTCCAGATGATCTTTTAAATCTCAGGAACTGTACATTGTGGAACTGTACCCAAACCAATAAAACCATAGTTGTTGGAATATTGATTAAAGAGAATGTTTCACTCCCCACTAAATTCTGAGCTTTATGAGGCCACGAACCATGTCTTCTTTAATCTTCCCATTCCTCTCCCCTGATCACCACCAGTGCCCAGCCCAATACTGAAAAGAGGTGTGAGGTGTGCTAGGAAGTCAGGAGGTAGGGGTGAGAGAGGTGTCATAAGCAACAAGATGACCCTCCTACCACCAAAAGACTGCATTCAGCAAGCCAACTCAACTCCATCCAGAGTAATGAACCACCTGGAACTTGAATGCTCTCCTTGCCTGCCCCTAAATGTCATTAAACCCAAGACCTAACCAAGTGACCAAACCAAGGCTTTGACTCTCCCCATCCCCCATCCCACCAATGAGGCAAAAACCTTGGAGGAATTCGAGTTCAAACCCAGAATCCAAACTACATCATTCATTTTATTTTAACTCCAGTTACAAAAATGACTGGTCTCATGGAAAGATATTTGGAAATAAGGGGTCTGCAATACATCTTCACACCCAATCCAAAAGAATTAGTGTTAGGAGACAGAGATCAAAGGACACATTTACATATATACAGGGTAAATGGGACCCAAATCCTTCAGCTAGCAGAAGAGGACTAGGATGCACTCATAGAAACTGACGGAAAATGCTAGAGCAGCAGCATCACCCCCAGGACACCCATGAAAGAAGGGTGAGTGGTAAATTTGGACAAGGGAAAAGGGGGGGAAGGGAAGGTCTTTCTCAGATCTAGCTTTAGGGCAACCGGAAGAGGGGAAAGAAGACAGAGAAGGAAGGTGAGAAGGGCAGGCATTCTCCTTAGATTTTTGAGGAGCCCCAGCTTCACATCTCGCGGTCTGAAGGCAGGGGAGGAGGCAGAAGGCAGAACATCACACTTCAACCCCTAACCTCAATGAGGTCCTCTTGTTCCATGCCTAACTCTGCTGGGGTCCCTTGGCCAGAAAGCTTCTCACCATCAAAAAAGAAAGAGAGCTTATGTCCTTTGAGTCCCATGGCCTCTGCATAGTGAGACATCAGTGTTTTAAGAGGAGCACCCTAAAGGAAGAAAGGGTCATAAGCCAGAAAGGAAGGATTGTGGGGATTTGGATAGAGAGGTGATAAAGAATTTTTGGTGGGAGTGGACTAACAATGTCATCGACATATGAAGGAGGTCTTCTACAACATACTTTCTCTCTCTGGGCCTCAGTTTCCTCCTCTGTAATGAAGGACATTAACTACAACCCAGAATAAAATTTATTTTAAGAGAAATGTTAATTAAATAAAAAGCATATCAAATATCTGTGCATTAACTTATCTCAGTATACAAGAGACAGATACAAAGACAACCCCCAAAGTAATTTTTATGGAAAATGGTTAGGTGGAGCAAATATAGCACAAGTTCCCAAATTAGCAGATAGATTTAATATAATACTAATCAAAATACCTCTAGGTTATTTCATAGATTATATCATCAGAACAAAATTTATATGGTAGAACCAACAGATTAAGAATATCTAAAATTACAATAAAGAAAACTGATGACAGGAAATTAGCACTACCAGATCTCCAACTGTAAAGCAGTAACTTACAAAACTGGGACTGGAAAAAAAAAATAGACCAAAAGATCAGAATAAAGAACCCAACACACACAGGCTTTTTTAAAAAGAGGGTTAAATTAGCTAACCTCTAAGCTTTCTTCCAGTTTCAACCTTCTATGATTAGGTAAAGTAGAGGGCCCTGAAGGCAGAAGAGAGGAAGGCAAGATTATCAGCCACAGAAAGATTCTTCCTTTTCTCTTTTTAAAACAAAATTGAAGTTGAAAAGGACAAAGTAAAAAGGACCCAGGAGACAGTCTCTGGGTGTCTTTATCAGAAAGGATTCAGTCTCAGAGTAGTAGTTGTCAATAAGGATGCTGAGTGGATGGGAAGGAAGATTTCCATCCCCCGGGCTCCATTCCTCACTTACCCGGGGCACAGTGACCTCCAGAACCTGGTGTTTCTCTTGCCCCTGAACCCTGAGCCGAAGTTCCTCACCCGATTCTGACTCTTTTGAAGGCTCAGGAGTACTGGACAGGACCACACAATCTTGTAAGGGAGAGGGAAGGAAGTAAAGGGACTTAGCAGGCAGCTTGGGCTTTCCACAGGCTTTCATGCTTTACCATGACTCAGCCCCACAGCCACCTGCACTCACCAATGATGTCAGCCACTCCAATCTTTAGAGAGCTGAGGGTGGCACTTGGGGAAAGCTCTACTTCTCGGAACAGCAGAAGAATTCGGGCAGGGGACACTCCTAGGCGAGATGCCATGTGATCCACAACGACCTGCAAGGGCTCGGCCTGGAAAAAAAAGAGGAAAGTATAGGGAATTCATTCATGCCCAACCTCACAATGCACCCAGAATTCAGAACTAACGACCAACCTTCCTGTCCCCGAACTGAGGACCAAGGAAATCAGGCCCGCTACTCCACCCTGTTTCCCCAAATTAGCCCATTATAATTGTTCCCAAGTTCTCACCGTGCTGAGAGGCAATCTGACAAGGTCAGCCCGGCACCTCACTTTAAGAGTTAAGAGTCGGGGGCTCTCCCTAACATTGTTCTCCTCCACCAAGATCACTTCATCTTCGGAGTTCTCAGAAACATGGCCTTTGGGTGACAGGGGGCTCAGGTAAGATCGGAGACCTTGCAAGCGCTTATTCACCTCCCTGTAGGGTCAGAAAAAGAGGGCAAGGACTCACCCACCCACTCATGAAGCACCAACTACTCTCAATTCAGTGACTCTCAACAGGTCCTCCAAAACAGCTGCCATCCCAAACTTCACCTTATCTTTCCAAAGGCTCTTGGTGGTTTCCTGCAAGGCCCACGTCGCCTGGGAGGGGGAGAAGGGGAAGAGGAACTGTCCTGGACCCTGAAAAGAAAATATACAAAAGAAAATGGGTAGTAGACCCCAGAGCAGTCAATGATAAAGAGAAACAGGTCCCAGTTCCCTTTGAATCCTGGTGCCCAGATCTAGTCATGAAAATTTTCCCAAACCCAGCTATCCCATTGTATCCTTCTATCCTTCCACCCCTCCCTAGGTCCCAGGCAACCTGCCAGCCACTGGTTGTCAACACCAAACACTTTCCTGTTCCTGTATTCTGCATACTCACAAAAAATGCTTCTCTTCTTCATCATTGGTTTTTTGATTCACTTCTGAAGAATAAACTGGCAAAAGGACGGTCTCAGAAAGGGATTGATCAGAATCCAAATCCAGAGCTGGGAGAAAAGGAAGGGGAAACCACAGGTAAGAGGTGGCAACAGAGATGAAATCTGGAGAGGCAAAATGAAGGCTTTCTGAAGGCCCAAAGCAATGAGATCCCATGCTGCTTCCAGCAACTGAAGGCTGCTTCAATCACGTCCCTCCTCCTGACAGCTGTCTCAACTCAACATCATGGTTTTAAACCACTTCTCTTAACTACAAAGGATGCCCCAACTCTGCCTTCTTCTCCCACTCTTAGACAACGTGGACTTCCTATGACAAATTACAAGATGTGCTCATTCCTCTCCCTTCTACTCCTATTTCTCTTATCCCTCAAATATGTCTTATTCAGGTGAAATATGATTACAATGAACACCAGTTTGCAGCCTAAAGGTTGTGTGTAGGAGCTGTACTACCTGATTTGCCTCAAGGGTTCAGGAGCAGATTCTACAATTTTAAAATAAAGCTGAAAAATTAGGGAGCTGGACCATTAGTGGAGCTATGAATTGGTCTGACTATTCTAGAAAGCAATTTGGAATTATATTTTTAAAATGACTAAAATGTCCACACTCTTTAACCCAGAGTTGCTCCTGCTCAGCATAACTCCAAATAAGTCACACAAATAGAAAAGTCCCAAAAACATTAAAATACTATAGTAGCACTCTTTGTGGCAGCAAAGAAGTGGAAATCAAAGAGATATTCATGCAGTACATGAATGTAAGAGTATTACTACATCATAAGAAACAATGAAGATGAATAATTCTGAGAAACACGGGAAGAACTCATGCAGAATGAAGTAGGAAATATATATAATATATATATATATATAAAACAATAAATGATTAACATAGAAGAATA
>NW_020947291.1:0-4692 GCF_900497805.2 Vombatus ursinus
ATCTGACCCAATTTCTTACCCTACCACCTCCATTCTACCCCCCAGGATGGAATCCTGCCACAATGCTGCCTTTCTCTGTATATCACTACTCATAACTCCAGCAATCCCTTTATTAGACAGAAATATCTCTCATTCTTTCTTTTTTTTCATTTCATATATCTATGCATGTGTGTATTATGTTCATTTGTATATAGATATGCATACATATACATTTGTGTATACACACCACACATGTATACATTTATTCATACATATATACATATGTACAACATGTATGTACATTTGTGTGTTTATATTAATATATTCATTCATATATATCATATGTGAGAAATGAATGAAAGAGAAAGATTAAGAGATCTCGATATCTAATAAAAGAATTGCTGAAATTAAAAGTAATGGGGCAGCTAGGTGGTCCAGTGGATAGAACACTGGCGCTGGAGTCAGGAGGACCGGAGTTCAAATCCAGCCTCTTGACACTAGCTGTGTGACCCTGGGCAAGTCACTTAACCCCATTGACTAGCCAAAAAAAAAAAGAGTAATGAAATACAGAGAACAGTAGTATTGTAGCAGGAGTCCCTCTAAGAGAGGAGTAGAGGTAGCAGAGTGCAAAAATTGAGTCAGATTGCTCCCTCACAACAGTAAGCAGATTAAGAGGAGTAAACTGGACAGTACTAAGTGATTAGGTGAAGGCCAGGTAATCTCACAGGTGTGCAAGAGCACACACATGTGTGCATGCACACACACAGGCTCTCACACACACACTGGGGATGCACCTATGGAAGGTACATTTTAAAGAAAAATTAGAAATAAAGGTCTTAGTGTTGCAAAATCCCTCAGAAATGCTAGCGGTCTCTACTATTCTCCTACTAAGCCTACTTTTCCTCAAACACTAGCATTTGAGAGTTTTTAAAATGTAGCCAATTCATTTTTATTACTAGTATTACAACCATATAGGATTGGATTTTTGTTTTGTAGTTTAACCATCTTTTCATGATAAATAAAAAAAAATCATTAGCAAGGTGTGGTGGAAACAACTCTGGATTTGGATTCAAATTATGATTATTATATTTATTAACTGTATGACTATAAACAAGTTGCTTCTCCTCTCTGGGTCTGTTTCTCCATCTGTCCATTGTGAGCACTGAACTAGATCAGTGGTATTCAAGTACCGAGTAAGTCACAAAACATTGATTAAACACTAACTATGTACCAGGCACTGTGCTAAACACTAGGTCTACAGAAAGAGGCAAAAGACAGTAGTTACTCTCAAGTACACAACAAGCAAACAAATACATACAAACAAACTATAGACAAGATAAATAGGAAATAATTAAAAGAGGAAAGGCACTAGAATTTAGATGGGTTGGGGAAGTCTTCTTGTAGAAGATGGTATTTTAGTTGAGACTTGAAGCTAGATGGCACAGTGGATAGAGTGCTGGATTTGGAGTCAGGAAGACTCTATCTTTCTGAGTTCAAATCTGACCTCAGACACTTACTAGCTATGTGACCCTGGGTAATTCACTTAATCTGTTTGCCTCAGTTTCTTCATCTGTAAAATGAGCTAGAGAAGGAAACGGCAAACCGCTCCAGTATCTTTGCCAAGAAAATCCTAAATGGGGTCACAAAAACTGAAACAACTGAACAACAATAAAGGAAGCCAGGAAAGCCGGTACACAGAGATGAGGAAGGAGATTATTCCAGGCATGGGGGATGGCCAGAGAAAATATCTGGAGCCAAGAGAAGGAGGGTCTTGTTCATGAAACAGCCAGGAGGCCAGTGACACTGGATTGACAAGTTTGTATTGGGCTGTAAGGTATAAAAAGACTGGAAAGTTGGAGGGGGTGGGGGAGAGGTGGCTAGGGTTTTGGAGGGCTTTAGATACCAAACCTAGAATTTTGTATTGCTCCTGGAGGTGATCACTGGGGTTTATTGAATAGGGAGGGGAGGGGAGGGGAGGGGTGGAAAGATGATTAGATCTGAACTTTGGGAAAATCACTTTAACGGCTAAACTTTAGGAGGCTAGATTGGAGTGGTGAGTAGAGACTACAGGTAGGTAGATCCACCAGATGTTTATTGCAATAGGTCAGGCATGAAGTGATGAAGGCCTGTACCAGGGTTGCGGCAATATCAGCGGAGAGAAGGGAGTGCATTCAACAGATGTTGTAAAGGTGAGATCAACAGGCCTTGTCAACAGATTGGATATGAGGGTGGGGTAGAGCAGGGAGGAGATTGTAAGGAATTGCATTGCAAGAACTAGGAGGGTGGTGCTGCCCTCTACAATAATAGGAAGTTAGGAGGAGGGGGAGGGTTTAGGTGGAAAGATAAAGAGTTCCGTTTTGGATGTGAGTCTAAGGTATCTACTGGACATCCAGTTGAGATGTTTGAAAGGCAATTAGAGTTTCGAGATTGGAGGTCAGCAAAGAGTTTGGGACAGGATAGATTTGAGAATCACCAGCTTAAAGATGGTAATTAAATCCTTAGGAGTTGATGAGATTACCGAGTGAAGTACTACTTTAGAGGAAGAGAAGAGGGCCCGGGGGTGAACCCTGAGGAACATCTACTGTTAGAGGGTGTGATTTGGAGGAGCCCAGTAAAGGAGACTAAGGAATGTTCTGATAGTTAGGAGAACAAGCAGAGTGACATTATGAAAACCTAAAGTATCAAGGAAAAGAGGGTGATCCGAGGGGTCAGGAAGGAGAATTAAGAAAAGACCATTCAGTGCGGTCCATGGTTCTGTGCGGGGCCTGAGATCCTCCCAGGGTATCTCCATGAGGTCAAAATAACTTTCATGATATTAAGATGTTACTGGCTATTAAAACATTCTTTCCTTTTCCAACTAGCTATCTGTGAGGCTAGATTTTTTTCATATACTTCAATCAGAATAACACATCACAACAGATTGAATGCAGAATCCAGAAGTCTTCTATTAATCCAGACATCAAAGAGATTTGCAGAACAATACCACTATTCTCAATAAATCTTGTTTTGGTAAATAGTTGTATTTCATTTAAAAATGTGTCATTTATGTTAACATGCAATGGATTTATTATTGTTTTAAAGGAATTAATATTTTCAAATTTTATCAGTTTTAATATGGTAAATATAAAAAGATATAATCTATATAAGTAAAAGCTCTTGGGGAAGGGGGTGGCTCCTCAATAATTTTTAAGAGGGTCCAGGGGTCTTGAGACCAAAAAGTCTGAGAATTTCTGGCATCTCTAAGGTTTCTTTTATCTCTAAATCTTATCTCTCTATAAAATGTACAGGATTTCAGTGATATTATGGGTATAATAGGTTTTTGCAGGGTTGCCCATGACCTTAACCATGTCAATGTAAGGCGTAAGGCTAAACTGTCTTTTTTTTTTTAAAAGGTATCTCTTATATTACTGTCATTGCCAAATAGATCCTTTCCCCAAACTCTCTTACCCAGAGAACCATCCTCTATAACAAAGAAAGGGGGGGGGGGGGTGAAAGCAGTTCAGAAAAAAATACCAAAAACAAATTTTCCACTCTCTTAATCCCCTACCTCCACAAAGAATGTGTTGCTTTTCTCTTCTTTTTTCTGGGGGGTGGGAGAAGGGGGGAGGGTGTCAAACTTGGTCAGTTTTTGTCATTGTTTCCTCCATTCTTTCCCTTTACATTGTTGTAATTGTATATATCATTTTCCTGGTTCTGTATTAGTTCATGCCTTCCCATGCTTCTCTGTATTCTTTATATTTGCCATTACATTCAGTTACCAGGATCTGCTTAGCCATCGTTCATTCGATAGACATATTCTTTGTTCTTCACTACCACTTAAGATGATACTGTTTTGTTATGTATTGGGCCTTTCTTTTTTACCTTTCACATGCTTTGGGAGACTTACATACCAGCACTGAGATCTCTAGGTTAAATGGCATGGCTATGCTTCCTCAGCATAATTCCAAATGGCTTTGAGGAGTGATTGTACCAATTTATGGCTCCACCTAACAGTGCACAGCCTTTAAAACTTTTTTTAGGGTTAGGGTTAGGGACAAATCTCTTTCCACAGCCCTTAAAACTTTTGACTATTTCTATCATTGTCATCTTTGCCCATTTGCAGAGTATGAGGTTGAACCTGAGAATTGTTTCAATGTTCATTTCAGTTATTATTAGTACTATTACTATTTGGAACATTCTTTCATATGGTTAAAAAAAAGGATGTTCTAAATAAATGAACATTTGGAATGCAGATTGTTCATAAATTTGGGCCTACCTGGTTTTCAGTAGCCATACCAGTGCCTAAGCACAAGGGTGGATATGATACATACAGAAATACACACACACACACACACACACACACACACACCCAAGGGTATAAACTGTCCGTGTTTATGTGCGCTCATTCATACCCTCAATCTTTCCACACTCTCCACACAGCATCAGAGCCACACTTAGCTAGAAAGTCCTGGACTTTATTTCAATACACTAAGGAGGGACTATAGTCCACAGGCTAAGGAGTAAAGAGGGTAGTTGTTCTCAGGCTATGTCAGGAGAAGAAGGTGCAGACTGCTTGGGACCAGATGGGGGTCGGGGCATTTCCAAAGTGACAATAAGTTAAAGGTACGACTCTCAGGATTGTGTCAGGATAGGAACCAGAGGTCAGAGGTGGTCAACAGTTCCACTGATGCTTCCTTTCCCCTATATCCAAGAGACACTCGGCCTCAGGCTGTC
>NW_020947292.1:0-1020 GCF_900497805.2 Vombatus ursinus
TCCCCAGCACTTAGCACAGTGCCTGGCACACAGTAAGCACTTAAGGGATGATTGCTGACTGAATGATCCCTGATTTGGTCCATGTTGATACTGGTCCCACTGAGGTAACTCCTCCATCACCTCTCTTCTTATTTGCATATTCCATTTATAGGGGATAACCTACATAATATAAAGCAAAATGTGACGTATCATAAGAGAGAGGAAAAGCTGCATGGGAATTCAGAGGGAGAGGTTAATGTAGCTAGGGGAATCTGGTCATGAAGGAGGTAGTATTTGAGATGGGCTTTGAAGGATGGTGAGGATTTTGACAAGGGAGGGTTCTAGGTATGGAGAAAAACATGAACATAACTTTTCTGAGAAAAGACACGGTAGCAGCAAGATAACCATCTCAAATACTACCTCCTTCATGACCAGATTCCCCTAGCTACATTAACCTCTCCCTCTGAATTCCCATGCAGCTTTTCCTCTCTCTTATGATACGTCACATTTTGCTTTATATTATGTAGGTTATCCCCTATAAATGGAATATGCAAATAAGAAGAGAGGTGATGGAGGAGTTACCTCAGTGGGACCAGTATCAACATGGACCAAATCAGGGATCATTCAGTCAGCAATCATCCCTTAAGTGCTTACTGTGTGCCAGGCACTGTGCTAAGTGCTGGGGATAAAAAAAAAAGAGGTGCAAAACAATATATTTGTTTGTACAGGATACCCTGTACCTTTGCAGTACTTTTTATCTCCCCAGCACTTAGCACAGTGCCTGGCACACAGTAAGCACTTAAGGGATGATTGCTGACTGAATGATCCCTGATTTGGTCCATGTTGATACTGGTCCCACTGAGGTAACTCCTCCATCACCTCTCTTCTTATTTGCATATTCCATTTATAGGGGATAACCTACATAATATAAAGCAAAATGTGACGTATCATAAGAGAGAGGAAAAGCTGCATGGGAATTCAGAGGGAGAGGTTAATGTAGCTAGGGGAATCTGGTCATGAAGGAGGTAGTATTTGAGATGG